>NC_080541.1:59558105-59859355 GCF_028640845.1 Ahaetulla prasina | reverse complement strand
TTCTTTGCCAATGTTAAATGTGTATCTAAGTTTCCTGCTTTAGCCAATCACAATTAAAAATGAAACAAAGATTACACTTCTCTTGGATATAACTCTTATTATACAGTATACTGTGAGGTTCATTTTCAATTAAATCTGCTTAGGGCCACATTGTACAATAAATGGTTTTTTATCTATTTCATGTAAAGCTTAAGCAATTATTGTAAAATACCTTAATACCTGTGTAAAGTTTAAATTTTGATTTTTTTTTAAGCTGGAGAAAAAAAGAACATCAAGAGTTATCCCTAAGTGACTGTGTGATTTATATCAAACAGTTGGTATGACAGTTGGGGGAATATGATTTATATCTAACGATTGGTTAAACTCCTTGCAAACTGCTGACACTTTTTGTACTTTTGAACACACTGTATAAAATATTGTCACTGATGAAAGGAAATAAATTTGTAGTTGAGATTAGAAAAGGGGGGAAGATGCATGGAAAATATAGCATCCTTCAGTTCTGTTGTAGTGGTTTCTGTTGTAGACTTTTCAGACAAGTTATTTATTTTTCACGGAAGAATAGTGGTTGTTGTTTTTTTTGTTTCTGATGTTTTTCTAAGCCAAAGGTTTTATTTAAATGCAGCAGCATATTGAGACAGAAGTACCAAAATATTGCTCAAAAATTAAATTAAGTTGATTTCCAGTTGACCTTAACCAAATACTGGTTAAGAACGTATACAATTGATGAGTAAATAGTCAGGACAAGGACTTAAGAAAATATTGGATAAGAGAGATGGCTGCAGTTAATCTGTTTAAATTTTGTTTTGCTTGAATTGTGAAAAATTAGAAATCCTAAAAGAACACCTAATTAAAATAAACTCTGTTGTCCAAAAAATACAATAAACTGTAAATGCTCTGTATGTTCTGTAATAGAAGTATGGCTCAATCTCAGCTTTGCATTAAAATTTAAAAATGGAACATTTGTTCTATTTCCCGCTTATAGGTAGTCCTCAACTTAGATTGATTTTTTAACAACCATTGGAACTTAAAACGGCACTGAAAAACTGACTTATGACCATTCTCACACTTACGACCATCACTGCATCCCCATAGTAAAGTGATCAAAATTCAGGTGCTTAGCGACTGGCAGGTATTTATGATGATTGCAGTGACCAGAATCGTGATCACTATTCACAACTCTCCCAACTAGCTTTCAACCAGCAAATTCAATGAGAGAAACTGTGTTTTTTTAATGACCATATAATTCACTTAACAACTAAGGTGATTTGCTTAATAACTGGCAAAAATGAGTGGTTGTAAGTTGAGGGCTAATTGTATTATAGTATAACTCAGAACTTTATATTTAAATGTAATTTGCAGAGAGTTGCACTAGAGAATTCTTGTACAGGTAGTCCTCAACTTATGACCACAATTGAGCCCAACATTTATGTTGTTAAGTGAGACAGTTAAGTGAGTTTTGCCCCATTTTACAACCTTTCATGCCACAATTGTTAAGTGAATCGCTGCAGTTTGATAAGTTAGTAACTTCGTTGTTAAGTGAATCTGGTTTCCCCATTGACTTCGCTTGTCAGATGATTGCAAAAGGGCATCACAGCAATAGTCACAAGTGTGAACCAATTGCCAAGCATCTGAATTTTGATCATGAGGATGCTGCAAAGGTTGTAATTCTGAAAAATGGTTGCAAGTCACTTTTTTCAGTGCCGTTGTAATTTCGAACGGTCACTAAATGAACTATTGTAAGTCGAGGACTACCTGTATTCCGTTCTTGCTCTGCAATTCTGATTTTAAATAAATAGGTAATTTGGGAGTGTTATGAATGGAAGATATATGGAATCTTTCAAAATATCATGAATGAAATATTACATTGAAAATTTATTTGGAAACTGATTCTGGATAGAAAGATTTCTGTTCCGGAGGGGGTTTATGGCAACAGATGGTAACTTTTTAGTTTAAAACTAAGTGACTGCAAAAAGACTGCAGATTTGCAGTAAAAAATTGGCATCAGGTTGCTTTTTAAGATGGCTTGTCGTTTGTTTTCTTTGACTGACACAAATTCAGATAAGCGGGCAACTTCTTTCTGCACAGAAAGTTGGCTTGGTTTCATCTGTCATTGCATCTTTTGAATTTGACCTAATAATAACAAACGGTAATAAAAATAAAAAGCTTCAAGTTGTCACTTCAAAGAGTTAGGGCCACAACATACAAACAGACTATTGCTACAACAGGTAACTGTATCTTTCTTGCTCTAAAAATAATGTTGGAGTTATGCTCTTTTGCTGGACAAGTGTTTCTCAACACCAGCAGGTTTAATAGGTGTAGACGTCATCTGCCAGATTCACCAGCAGCCAGCATGCTGGGTACATGAAGTGAAGTCTTCCCATCTTAAAAGTTGCTGAGGTTGAGAAACACTGGACTATGCCATTGCTTTTCATTAGCTTCTTCCCACATGAAGCCCTTTATATGCGTTGCACTTCAACTCCAGGAGGTGACACGATAAATTTAAGCAATTCTGGCAAGGACCATTTGTGTTGTTTTATTTTGCTTTGGTTCCCTTTATTTTGCTTTGCTTCGTTTTGCGTATCCTGATACCGAGTTGAATAGAGATGCCCCAGATACCAGTGTATTGACTAGCTGGCCATCATTTTCCTGGGCAGTAATGATTATATTGATACATCTCTAAAGGTGAAGAAGGCCCTCAGTAGTGATTTTGTCCTACATAAATGAATATAGGAGTGGAGGCTTCTTTAGCAACTCTATTCACTATCGTTAACTGATTATGACATAACTCAGATGATTTGGGATTGCTATACTAGACCTAATATACAGAAAAAATAACAGATCTTGCTAATTATTGACTTTATAGTCTTTTGAGGGTAGTAACCAGTGGTGGGTTTCAAATATTTACTACCGGTTCTGTGGATGTGGCTTGGTGGGCATGGAAGGAGAAGGATACTGTAAAATCTCCATTCCCACCCCACTCCAGGGGAAGGTTACTGCAAAATCCCCATTTCTTCCTGATCAGCTGGGACTGGGGAGGTAGAGAATAGATGGGGGTGGGGCCAGTAAGAGGTGGTATTTACTCAAAATTTCCACTACCGGTTCCCCAAAACTGGTCAGAACCTGAATACCACCTCTGGTAGTGACCAAATTGTATGCTAAGCATGAGACCCAAGAGCTCCAAGATGGAGTGGAACTTAATGACACAATTGGAGATGAACAGGTGGATTTAATGGAGGAATTCAATTACAGATCACATTCTTGTAAGTTAATTGGTCAGTGGAGAAATATATTAATAAATTGAAACCAGCCTTATATGTCGGTTTCTTAGATTTCAAGTTTTTCTTTGACTCTATATTCAGAAATAACTGAGGGCAAAAAAACCACCTCAAAAATATGTCACTCCATAGAGATTCTCCACTCGGGTGAGAAACGGCAGTCAGGATGATGGGGTTGACCTGTCCGTCAACCCTGAAGGACCGAGTCTGCAATTTTTTAAGCCCCGCCTCTTCCTCCTGGGCTCCAGTTTTTGACTCGGTCCCAAGCTGGACGAACGTGTCTTTCTGATTCATCATTTCTCTCCACCATTCTTCAATCACAAGTTACCTTCAGTTTCGTTTCCAGCGTGAGCCGACTTCTTAGTCTAATCCTCTGAAGGCCGTGGACAGACATCGGTCTGCCGGCTGGCAGGTCCGTCCCAGCTATTCTGCTCTTCGGAGAGAGCTGATTTTCCGTGAATTTAGCTGCAGATAGCAGCTTGGAGAGAGATCTCCAACTGATACCTATTTAAGATCTTTTCCACACTGCAGTGTTCAACTGTTTGTCTCTGTATATAAATCAGCTATGAATGAAAATAGCTTAATCATTCCTTTTTTGAATTTCAGTTCTTTCCTTCTTTTTGTCCACAGTACTTCCCAGGAGTTCTGGTCATAAAATTCCTGATTAGTGGATTTCCCTGTTTCACTTCCCTCCTCTCCCTTTCCTCTATGACAGTTGACTTTCCATTCTGTGAGCATATCTTTTGTGAGACAGTTAGGGGAGGGGAGAGTGAAGTAACTGTTCCAGTACAAAATCACGAGAGGAAAAGGGTGCAGATTTTCATTGCAGGCAGCTCAATAATGTATGAAAGGCCCATCAAAGAGTGGGAAGGGAGGGAGGTGTAGCTCTCAGAACACAACTCATCCGCCAATTGTAGTGTAACGCATTTGAGTTAGATGGAAATAAGTGCAGCAGAATTGCTTTGCTCACATCAGCAGAGTAGAAACAGTACTGTTGATACACGGAGCAAAACAGCTTGGGCAGAGGTGAACTTCCCAGTAGCCTAGCTATGAGCTAAAGACAACAGTCAGTCATTTCTGTTCTCCTGAAATGGTACATAGCTTGTCCTCATTCTGTGGCAAGTTGGAAATGCAGATTAGTCCTATTAAAGGAGATAAAATCCACAACACTGCTCTCAGAAAATACACACCACGCACACACGCGCACATGCATAGAGGGGGGAGGCAGGAATGTATTTGGTCTGTTTAACTTCTGCATTGACTCTGTGGCAGAATCTTTAAGTCATCTGAAATGTCCACATTTCCAAAAGTATAAAATGTAATGTTCTCCTACTGAATGCTTGGATGCACCCATCGTCTTGTATACCTCCAATGAGATCAAGAGTAGTAGACTCTTTAATCCAGTATTTAAGACGGATAAGATGGTTGTTAATTTGCAAAATAGAAACAAAACCTTTGGTACAGGTTTTGGTACCTTGACTCGTGACCACAATTGGGAACGAGATTGCCTGTGTAAGTTGATGTGGTTATAAAATGAGATGTCACACGACAACACCAGTTTGTGATGGTGATCCCAGTATTCTTCGTTGCAATTGTTAATGGAGAATTGTGGATCATTACGTGAGTACCAGGGGTGGGTTCTACTTACCTTTACTACCTGTTCGCAACAGAGGCATGTGCTTGCGCTTGCTTTGTTCATGCTTGGGTGCTTCTGCGCATGTGCAGATCGCAATTTATGATGTCCGGGTGGGTGGGCAGAGAGACTGCTGATTTTACTACCGGTTCTATAGAACCGGACAGAACCGGGAGCAACCCACCACTGGTGAGTACCCATTCCAATCCAAGCCATTCCATTGGTCCTTCTCAGCCCGAAGCCTCAATAAGGTAAGGGACTCACTGCCAGTTTGGTCACACTGCATCCTGCCTTTGTTCATAAAGCTGCACAAAGACAGCACAGCTTTCTGAAGACAGTGTTGTCTTGAAAGAAAGGGGGGGGAAAAAAGTAGGAAATATTTGCCAGAAAAGCTGGGTCAAAAAAGGAGACAGCAGAAGGTGAAAGGTTAGTGCAGGAATTGGAAGAGAAGGCAGCTGGGTGAATGAATGCTTGCTGAGGTGACTGAGGTTTCCTGAGGTATGGCAAGCAGTCCCAGAGCCATGCAGTTCTGCAAAGCAGAATACAGGATTACCAAAAGGGAAAATATGCCGGGGTGGGAGATAGGTGGTAGGGAGAGTTGGACGAGGTACCTTGTCTTATGGCTCAGAGCTGGGAGGGACCAAGTTTTTACCATTGTTCAATTTAGTGTATATGTGAGGTGTCTTAAGTTTGCTGATTGGTAATCATAAAATGACATAGGATCATTCACCTTTCAAGTAGAGGCTGGATGGTCCTCTTTTGTGAATGTTTTAATTGGGATTTCTACATAAAAGAATGTGTTTGATTTGAAAACCTAAACAGCCTCTTTCATTGTTATAGTTCTGTTAATGCTATTTTAAAACAAATGAATAAAATAAAACTTATTCAGAGAGACAGAAAAAAAGAAAAATAAAGAATACAATGGGAAAAATAGGAAGAAAGCAAAACATAAAAATATGAAGGTTTCTCCCCTCCCCCATATTTTGTTTTTTTATATAAAATTACACAATAAGTTTCTGTAAAGGATCATCTTATTTCATTGCAATTTTTGTGCGTAATCTTTATGAACAAAGCATAAAGCATTATGACTATCCTTAAATTAATAATATTTATTCAATTATATTTGGCTTTAAAAGTAAAATTGCCTTTGATTTAGGTACAGCTTTCGGCCATTTACATGGACAGATCTGTGCATGTTAGTACGATACTGAGAGGTAGCTTGCTATAGTGCCTTTCTTGGGGAGTCCCCCCTCCCTCACTCCTTCCAGTCTGTCTTTCTAATCAAGCATTCAAGCATTACTTGGTCACTTTGTGTTAATGCTCATACTACTTCCACTTCGTTGGTTTAGTTTTCTCTGTTCATTAGTATCAAGTCATTTTTCTGGGTCTTCTTCACCCTGCTGTCATGCATCTTCTTTTGCAGGCATTATTTTCAAGATTTTTCTCTTTTTTGTGCAAGGATGAGAAAAATCTGTGCAAGTCAAAGGACCAGTGCTGATTTCTTAAAAGGCACTGTTTGGGACAGCTTGGCTGGGAAGCATATAATTAAACATGTCATTTACATGTATCATTAAATTAGTGCAAAAATCAGATGACCATTCTTAGCTTTTGCCCAAAATATTTCTATGCTGTTCTGAAACAGTGTTAAGATTTCATTTATCATTTGCAGTTTGTGAATAGGTAGTCTTCGACTTACAACAGTTCATTTAGTGTCCGTTCAAAGTTACAATGGTACTGAAAAAAGTGACTGTGTTCGTAGTTACAACCTTTGCATCCCTGTGATTGTATGATCTTATTTATTTATTTATTTAATTAATTAATTAATTAATTAATTAGATTTTTATACCGTCCTTCTCCCAAAGGACTCAGGGCGGTGCACAGGCAGGTAAAAACAACATGCACATAGACAAAATTAAAAATCATATTAAAAAACTGATTAGAAAATGGCCAATTTAAAATTTAAAACTAAAATAAAACAATCCTAAAACCCCATTTAAAATTTCATCAAGCTAGCCCCGCACGATGGAATAAGAAAGTCTTGAGCTCGCGTTTAAAGGACCGGAGGTCGGGGAGTTGACGCAACCCCGGAGGCAACTCATTCCATAGGGCTGGAGCCCCCACAGAGAAGGCCCTCCCCCTGGATCTAAATTCAGATGCTTGGCAACTGGTTCACACTTATGACCATTGCTGTGTCCCAAGGTCAGGTGATCCCCTTTTGCGACCTTCTGACAAGCAAAGTCAATGGGAAGCCAGATTCACTTAACAACCAGGTTACTAACTTATTAATTGCAATCATTCACTTAACAGCTGTGACAAGAAAAGTCATAAAGTGGGGCAAAAATTACTTAAAACGTCTCGCTTAACAACAGAAATTTTAGGCTTAATTGTCGTAAATCAAAGACTACCTGTATTAACTGAATTAGTTTATATAATCCCGTAGAACCTGATCTTGAAAATCACAACAGTAATACACTACTTGCACTTATGCAGTCTAAATCCCTTGTCATGATTATACTGATTCTAGATTGTAATTTTTTTCCCCCAGTTGGCATAGAATTTGTGATGGGGGGAACAATTAAGCAATTATGTAAAGAAATGGCAGTATCATGTGATGGTAGGATGAAGATGAAAATTATATGGGAATTTCCATGTTGAAGAAAACTTGTTTTGAAAATTTAGAGTGACTCCTTTCACATATATCCTTTGTTGAAGGATCAGCTACTTATTTTAAAAAGGGCTCACAAGTTAAAATTTTATTAAATTTATGTGCTATCTATTCCTCAACTTCCAGCAACAAATTTTATATATATATGTCTGTATAACTGTATAAAATTCATTTTATACTGCTTTAAATTAACAGCATTTTAATTTGAGGGATTTGCTTAAGGCACTGATTAACTCCTACATCAGAAGCAGTTGTGTCAGTATGGAAATATTGCCCACCCTTATTTTCAGCTTCTGTTTTACTTTTATTTTCGCTTTAATTATCTCTTATGTGAAGAAATTGTTATCTTTCCCCGTTGTCTTATTTTTCTTAGAAACATCACTGCCAAACAATAGAAACAGTTCTGCTTTCGCTTAATTTTATTAAGGCACAGGTGTGCACATGGATATAGCATGTGATTTTTGTATAAATAGCTCTTAATACAATATTGTCAAGTTGGAATACTCTTATTAATATACACATAAGATGAAATTGTGTTGAGCAAAATTGCTAAATTTGCATATACACAAATATTCTTACATATTTATTGAAGTCATTCCATTTCATGCTGTTTTGCCGTATCAATTTGGACTTCTATTCTGGATTAATTATATAAAGTTGGGCAATATTTGCCAGATGTGTCTTCCAACTCACAATGTAATATTCTTTTGATAAATTTACACGTGGTATCTGCCATAGGCTTTGCTAAATCAAGTATTTCTTTTAACAAAATAAATTTCCACATCATGTATTATGAGCATATTAAACTGAGTTTCTTTGAAAAAATTCAGTTACAATTATGAATAACAGTTATCTCCCAGTCTATGGTAATATATGGATCTTTCATACTGTTTTATAGAAAGCATATAATGAATTGGCAAACATCTGATCAATTATGATTAGTCAAGTTGCATTTTTGAAATTAAAAATTGTTAAACATTTCAGTAGTTTGATTGTTACATACATATCTCCACCCTTGTTGATCTAAGTGATGCTGTTGCTGCTCTCTCACAGCTTGGAGGCTATGGGGGCATGGTTGAGGAACAAATAAGAGCAGGTAGCAATTACATCTAGAAAAGCTTTTGTACAACTTTGGATTGTTTGCCAGTTGTGGCCTTTCCTAAATCAAAATTTTCTGTGCTCAAGTCATTCAAATCCCGGCCATCTCATGCCTGGACTACTGCAATCTTCTCTACCCTTGAAGAACTTTAGGAAGTTTCAACTGGTGCAGAGTGCAGTGGGGTGGACAGTCTTTGGAGCCCCTATAGTGGCCCATAGTTCCATGAGCTGCGCTGGATCCTGTTTTGCTTCTGGGTGGAATTCAGGGTGTTGGTTATTACCTTTCAAGCCCTGCATGGCATGGGTTCAGGTTTCTTGAGGAACCATCTCACTCCAATGGGGCAGGCTTGCCCCATTCGTGCCAGCAGAGGAGGCATGCTGAGGATCCCTTTGGTCAAGGAATTTCAGCTGGTGGAATCCAGGGTAAGAACCTTTTCTGCCATGGCCATCGCCCTTTGGAAGATCTTATCGCAGGAGGTCTATTAGCCTTCAGGAAAAGCCTTAAAATCTGGCTGGTTGGCATGGTGTCCCAAAGGAGTAGCTCTTGGCTGGAGGTGGTTGGTGCACTAACAGAGAAGACACCCCAACTATCCCATACAGACCCATGTATTTTAGTCAGTTTTAATTTTTGTTATTCTCCATGGCGCTGGATGGAGGGAATCCAGGAGTGGATATTGTTCTCTCTCCTGCCTGAAGACTGAGCATGTCATCATTTTTGGGAACGGCTCCCTTGCCTGGCTAGTCCCCAGTTCGGCTCAGTCTCAGCCAGATAGAGAAGGTTTTTTGCTTGGATCAAGAACGCCTGGATTCCCTTCTAAGCATGAGATGATTTCCCCCCCTTTTACACAGTGTGAATCGTGCTTAGGTCATCTGACTAGTCTGCTGCCCAGACGCCTTTCTGGCTGTCAAGCTGAGGTCCCTACCAGCTCCTGGAGGCGGAGGAGGTGGATCTGCTTTGTTCAGACCCTTGGTTTTGCCCGCAGGAGCATGGAGTGGACTTGTCCCTACCTAGCTTCGCCTGGGCACATTGTTTGCAGCTGGCGCTTTGGCACAGAGCGCGAGAAAGAAAGCCATGGCAGCAGTTATCCCCAGCAATCTGCCTGCCTTCCTCGTGGACCCTGTAGCCTGGGTACACTGCGGCAGAGCATTCAGAACCCCATTTGCAAAACCGCGGCAGCTGTTACCCTGTTTGGGTTTTCCTGCCTTTGCTGCGTGGTTGCTGGTCATTGCTCTGGAACAACATGGTGGCTATGGAGCCTTTTTGCAACAAGGCTCCAAAGGAAGGGGAGGTTAGGGTGCCTTTCCTGCCTCCTCCAGGTCACAGCCACAGCTCTTCCAGCTGAGCCTCAGCCGGCAAGCGAATTAAAATCGCTGCCAGCACTAGAGACACTAAAGCAGCCAAGAGGTGTCAGAAAGCAATAGAAAGGGAGCTTGCCAAGGCAGAAAAGGCAGCAATCATGTCATCCCTCTCCCTTTGGAAAGAGAACCGTTGGGGGATTTTGAAAAGGCAAGCCACTCCCAGCTCTTTCTTACCCAGTCTTGTTACCAGATGGCACTGGTGAGCTGAATTTCCTTATTGACAGGGAAGGCTCATTTTATAATGAGGTTTTCTCTGCTGCAGCCTTCACAATGCCTCATTCAGTTGTGCAGGGCTAGGGGTGAAATTTTAAAAAATTCCCTACTGGTTCTAGGCGTGGCTTAATTGGTGGGCATGGCTTGGTGGTCAGGTGACCTGGTGGGCGTGGCTTGGTCAGGTGACCGGGTTGGTGTGGCCAATGATAAAAATAATAAAGTAAACAAAACAATAAGAGGTACCATAAACCAACTTTCACACTTTACACAAACACAACAGAACACAACCTGACTCACACACAATGTAAAAGCAGCTGCACTTCACCCAAAATGGCCCCTGCAACAAGCAGGAACATCACACAGCCGGAAAAAGCTCAAAAACCAACTTTCACACTTTTTCCACACAAAATGCCACATGCAGCTTTGTGAGATTTTGTGTGATTGTGTAGTTAGAGGGAAACGCTATAGAAACACACCAAATCTCAGAAAACTGCATAAATGTTTTATTTTATTTTATTATTTTATTAATATTTTTATTTTTAGATAAAAGCAGCTAAATTTAATATTTCCTTAACTTTAAATTGCTATGTCCCCCAAAAAAAACCTCCTAAAAAGAACCCCAATTAACATTTTTTTTAAAGCTCCCCACCCCCCAAAAAAACTCCTAGTTACTTACCAAATTGAAGGTGCAGGCAGGCAGGCAGACTCAGTTGCTCACTGATGAGATTGATTGCAGGCAGGCAGATTCAGTTGTAACTGATGCAATTGATTGCAGGGATTGTAGCAGGTGAAGCAAGGCAGGAAAAGCGAGTCAGCCAGAAAGAAGCAGCAGCATATGGCCAAGCGGGCAAGTGGGGTCCGGGCGATTGGGTGGGCATGGGCGGGTAGGATGGGGAATTTTGCTACCAGTTCTTCGAACCACCTGCCGCCATCGCTACTGGATCAGCCGATCCTGTCCGAACTGGGAGCATTTCACCCCTGTGCAGGACCATTTTTTTAGATGAGGCTCAGGTCCACCTGAGGCAACCTTTATGTCAACTGTGGCTGGCCTCTGCCAAGGAGAGGATATTGAGTCAGGAGTTTCTGACCAATTACAATCGCTTATCTTCCGGGCAATTACGCAAGGGATAACTGTGGGGCACCAGCAAAGGGGTTTATCACCTCAGGATATTCCCCATCCTTCTACTCAGCATTTGCCACCCTTGACTCAAGGTCCTTGGTTGGAACCCCAAGTGATTCCTTCCCAGGCATCCTCTATTCAGAGTGAGGATTCCTCGGAGGAGGAAGAGGATTTTATGGCCTTATCAGGCGATGAGGGGATAGCTTCAGATCCATCTCCATTCACTGGCCTCTTTTGCCCTGATTTATTTAGGTCCTTGCTCCACAAGGCCAAGGCCATCACTAAATTGGGGTCTGATCCTGTCACTACAACAGGTCCCAAGGCACAGGATTCCAGTTGCATGCTCTTTTCGGAGCCAGCCATGGAGCAGAAAGTGATCCCATCGCCTAAGCTCTTTTTGGACATTGTCCAGCATCAGTGGGCCCAGCCTGGATCAGGGCCTCCTCCCACAGGGATGGAGAGAAAACTATATAATGTGGCTGCAGACCTTTCACAAGTTATGGAAATGCCAGAGATAGATGGACCGGTAGCAGCCTTACATTCTATTGCCATCATTCCCACTGATGCCATAGCCTTAAGATGGAGGATAGGAAGGTGGAATTGAGTCTCCACAAGGCACACTAGGCACCTGCCTGGACAGTGAAGGCCGCTACCTCTGCCTCATTTTTTAACCATGCCTCCTGCTCTGCTCTGCCAATTGCAGGCGAGGGTGGCCCCAGATGATATCCGGTTTCACCAAGATCTCAATAAGTTAGTGGCAGCAGCTGAATTTTCAGCTGCCGCTACCTTAAATGTGGCAAAGTTCGCATTGGTCTATCGCTTCAGCTGTTGCTTGCAATGGTTTTGCCATTGGCAAGCTGACAATAAGAATAAATGGAAGCTGACATCTGCTCCCTTTACGGGCGGCAAGCTGTTCAGGGCGACATTAGAGCCAGTCCTAGTTGACATCAAGGACAAAGGCAAGGTTCTGCCCACTGTGTTCAGGTGGGGGGAGTGAAGACCAGCCCCCTATTTCTGGTGGCAGCTCTTTCGGGTCCCTGATGTTGGGCCTGAGTACCAGCAGTCCCAGAGATAGTTTTCTGCTCAACAGGACAGGCCATCTGACAGACTGGGCTTTTGGAAATGTCAACCAGGCAAGTGACTCTTTTGTGGGGCAGGAGGTCGTCCCTACCGGCGCTCCAAATGACTGCATGACTGACCCACCTATCGGCATCCAGCTCAGCCTCTGTATCCACACTGGGAGGCTACAACATTGGGCAACTGGGTCCTCAGTACGGTGAGGTTGGGCTTGGCTATGGAGTTCCTCTCTGCCCACCCAAAGTTCTTCATCCGCTGCAGCAAAGAGATGCCTGATGGAAAAAGCCATCCAGCATCTGCCGGAGATCCAGGCCATACAGCTGGTCCATCAGGACCAGCAGGGGCAGGGATTTTATTCAATTCTGTTCCTCGTCCCGAGTTCTGTTGGTGGCCAGATCTTGGAGGATACCTCGGGACAAGATTTCCCTCAGCCAGGGAGCCCTGATCCATCTGGATCCACAGTGGCTCCAGCTAACTGTCTGGCAATTGAGCAGAGGGTCCTGAGGCAAGACAACCTCTTCTCCAGGGTCATTCAGACCATTCAGGCTTCTAGGAGCCCATCCAACAACAGAGTGTATGATGCTATCTGGAAGGCCTTTTGCACCTGGTACTCCAAGATGAACACTGATCCTTCTTCGGGATCAGTGGCTCAAGTCCTGGAGTTTCTCCAGGAAGACTTGGACATGGGTTTGTCGCCTAATATGATCAGGATACAGTTGGCAGCTCTGTCTTCAGTCTTGTCATGTGGGGTTTGCAGTCCCTTACTCGACATCCCACCATGTGCAGGTTTCTCAGGGGTGCCACTAACTTACGGCCCCTGTGGTCCATAGGTACCCTACCTGGGACATGAAGAAGGAGCTGAATGCCCTCATGGGCAGCCCCTTTGAGCCGCTGAGATCGGCTAGCCTGCAATTCCTCACATTTAAGGTGGCGTTCCTGGTGGCAATCACATCAGCCAGTTGTATTTCGGAACTAGCTTCCCTTTCTGTGCAGAACAACTTACCATATTTTTTGGAGTATAAGACGCCCCTTTTCCCCTCCTAAAGGGGTGAAAATTTAGATGTGTCTTATACACTGAATGTAGCCTTGCCCACTCACTGTCCCCCACTCTTTGGCCTCTGCCTCCCAGCAAATTACCTTCTTGCAGCAAGAAGAAACAGCCCATTTCAGCTTTAGCACATCCTAATTAGTACAAGTTGATTGTCCTTGGATCGGCCTCCCGATTCTCAGCTGTTTCAGGCTGCAGGGATTGCTATTGCCTACTGCTGCGCAGGCCTCTGCTGTTTGCTGCAAGGAGGTAAATGGCTCCGAGAGAGTCCAAGCCCCTCCTGATGACCGCTTAGTCGCCAGACCAAGAGCTATCACTTACCATTGTTGAGATTTGATTCACAGTTACGTCCTCGCCAAATCTGGGCCAAAGAGGAGGAGGATGGGGAGGTGGCCACAAAGTTGACAGCTCGTTCTCTGGTGGAAAAGACGAGTCAATCTATTCTTGAACTCTCCCAGAGCTACTCAGGTAAAGGATGTATCAGGTAGGACCAATGCCCCTTTTATCTTACTGTAAGCTACTCAGTCGCCTTGAACTGCTACATGGGTGGCAAATAAATTTAATAATAATAACAAACAACAATGATAACTTTAACCTAAATAGAACAAAAATATGCAGAATAAGATTTTCAAAAGATTTTTATTTCGGAGAACATTTCAGAATTATGATGCTGTAAGAGATACTAGCTTTCCAAGATTGACATGCCTTACCTTCCGAAAGTAATAAGTGGGAAAGCTTTTCAAGGATATTTTGTACAAGTTTGATGACATAATTGTTTGTGACTATTTGCAATGCATGAGGATAAAAATTTCAAGCAGGAAACAATATCTGTCTCTCTAATTATTATTTGGGCCTTCTGTTACTAGCAGTATTAGTAGTTTTGTGGATGTGCTCATTCTTTTTAAGTTGGGAACTTTCTACCACATTCATTTTTAATTCCTTTTGGATATGTAGTAATTCTTATTACATCTCTTTTTCTGTCATCATATAAGTATCATTAGTTTTTGTAATTTGTTTCCAGAAATATATAAGGATCTGCTGATGGATATACATTGGCGGAACAATCTTCCTGTATAGAGAGCGATCTATACAGGATGGTTTAATTGATTTTCGGCACATTACATAAGATTCTTACAATCCTTTTGTTCTGGAAAGTCGGGGTGGGGGGTAAGGGGGAGGGGAATTGGGGGGTTGAGGGTAGAAGATGGAGTGATGGTTAATGTACAGAGATTATTGAAGATGTATAAATATAATTAATGTAGGGTCGGGTCTGCCCAGTTACCATTTTAGAACGGTGGGGAGGGAGAAAAGAGGAGAGAGTAGGAGGTAGGAAAGAGGAAAAGAGGAAGGAAGAGGGGTAGAAGAGGGAGAAGGAAGGTGGAGGGAGGAGAGGATGTAGATAAGAGAAGGAGAGGAAGGTCTGGAAAGTAGAAGAAGGTAGAAGAGGGAAGAGTGTTAAAAAGGGGGTGATGACTGGGCAAGCCCGACTAATTGTATATAACTGTACATTGGATGAGCTGTTTGATATGATTGTAAAAATAAAACTTTTTTATGAAAAAAAAAAAAGATTCTTACAATCCTTTCCAACTCCACTGTCCTACATTGTATGACCAATTCCAAGCCTCCCTTCACATGAAAGGATTGAAAGATTTACATGCTTCTCAAGTTATGAATCATGCCAAATTGGATACTCATCAGTTCATTGAATGTTCTTAATTTGAATACAATCTAATTCTATTATATTCTATTGGAAATGAAGGTATTTTTTTGTGTGTGCAGGAACTCTTCTTAAATAGTTTCATTTATCCATTGAAGTTTTTCAACTCCGCCTGTATGAGTAACCTTACATATGAAACAGATAACATTTCTAAAGGGCTGCCTGGGAACCTGTACTGTCAGACTATAAGTAAATCAAAATATACTGTATGTTTGTAGATTCGGAAGGTGATAACATTTATGTGTAATATTAATTGTTATAACAGAAATCAATAAACCATTGACACTTGAAAAGTTTTTTTAAAATCCATCTATGGATTCACAAAGAGAATATTAAACAAATTATTCTTTCTGATTCAATGTGGCACCAGCTGGAAAGTTTAATAATAGGGTTGGGAAACCCTGCTGTGATTAAGGGAAATTAGTTGAAAAGATGAATTAATGACAGATATTTACCATAGGCCCCAAGAAGCAGTTTATGTGGTCAGTAAAGTTTAATGTATAACATGTGTGCTTTAAACACTTTCAAATGCCAGATGTTAAATTTGTACAGAATAGATCAAAAATACGAATATGTAAGGTTGAATTGCATTCTCACATGTTGCACTTCTTCCATTTGGTTTCTCTCTGACCTCAATCTATGAATGCATTCAGGGTAAAAAAAATTTGCTGGTTTATTTATTAAATTTATATGCCACCCATTTCTCTATTATGGCAATTCTGTGTGGCTTATATATCATAAAAAGATAACTAAAAAGTAATTAAAATGTTTAAACTATGTAAATGAAAAAATATAAAACTATACAATTTAAAACTGGAAAAAAAATCCAGAACCAGGAGATGGACAGCATAGAGATGAAGTCTTCTTACCTTTAGTGGTTAGCATTCCCCTCGAGGCCCCAATCTATGGGGCAAAGCCAAGCTTTGCTATCCTTCCAGTAGGCCAAAGGGATGGGCACAGATCCCATCCTTGTGAGTAGAGTGTTCCACAGGGTTGGGGTCACAGACTGATTGTCTGTAATCCATCCAAGCTAAATCTCATAGTGAATATGTGAGTTTTTACGTGTTACAGGGTTCTTTCGATTTTTTCGAAAGTCTGTTCTGAATTCTGACTGCAAAACAAGTAGCTTCTTTTGGTTTTTGGATTTTTACAAAAGATTAGCATAATACAAAGTACATTTCTACAGTAGAAAAGGCTTTCCCTTAAATAATTAATACCAAAGACTGAATGTTAAACTGATTTTAATCCAAAGTGATTTTCCTCTGCTTGTCAACAAAGGTCAAAAGAAACTATACTTACACTTTTGTATTTTACTGTTAAGTGTTATTTTTGGTGCATTTTCATGGCACCAGCAGAAAACCTTTCAAGAAGTTTACATTTGGGGGGGGGGGGAATTATCAGTAGGTTCTTGAAATTGAACAAAAAAAGGAACATAATTTTTATGACAACTGCTTTGTTCTAAAAATGCCTTTTTTATTTTTAATGCCCTTAAATAATATGACCTGAAAATTGAAATTAATTAGCAATTTAGTGTGCTTTTTCATGTTGTCAATTTACAAATTCCTGGGTTCAAAATTATGATCTTCAGGAGAGTGGGAAAGGGGATTGTATGTATTTAAATTATTGTTCTCGTCTTCTGGCCACGTTAACTTGGTATTGTCTGAAAGCCTGCTAAGTTGCTATAACTTAAAATCTTTTCTCCACCTAATCATGATATGGATATTCCTATCATCCTACTGTTCTGTTGTGGTCTCATGACAGTATTTTATTTTATGTTCGGATCATAGTGAGACAGCTTTAAATTATCCTTAATTCCAGTTTTAAAGTAGTACGTTCTTTTTAAGATAATAGCATCCGGTGACCACTTTACCACAGGCCCTAACAGAGTCAAAATAGACACCACCATCCTCAGCTAGCCCAAGCAGGATACAGACAGAGTAAGAATTAGCACAGAGACAGCATATTTTATGGTGGTTTAATTTTCTGCACTCTCAAGGATTGAGAACACTTTTAAGTGAGCCATGGTGATAGATCCTATAATTAAATTGTAACGGGTTTACAAAAATAGTTACATAAAGCACTCTTCCAATTTTCAAAACATTCTGCTGCAGTAGCTAAAGATTTGATAATTATGCAAATTTATAGTAAGAAATGAATATAGCAACATGAAAGAATTACAATGGAGGCATCAGAGGTTTTGTGCTTTGCTTTTTTCTTTTTAAAGAAATGGCTATTTTATTAATTGAAACATCTTGTGTTATCTTTGCCATTTCCTAGAATGTCATTCATACAGATTACTACATTGAATTCCAATTCTGAATATTGAAAACCAGTTTAGGCAGCTATATTAGTACTTTAAAAAGCATGAAACAAATGACTTAGTGCCAATTAATCAAGAAGGATATTTTAAATCACATAAGAATTTTGACATTGTCTAATATCTATGAATTGGAAACTCTGGATGAATTCATTAGAACTGTTTCCATTTTATAACAGATTTATTTTGTAATAATTGACTGAAATACTTGTGTGGCGAGAATATTTTCTCATACTCTCAACATCAGTAAAACTTTAGATTATATAATAAAATAATTATATAATACTGCTAGTTATCCTGCTTATATGTAACATCTGCTCAGTAAATTTTTTAGCATGAATGTCCTCACTGTTATCTGTAGTTCTATCATTCTAGAGTATATTGTAGCAGTACATAACCAGCATAACTGAAGCTTGCAAGCAAAAAAGGAAAAACAAAAACAACACTGTTGTACTGTCTTTTTCATTAAGAGGCAGTAATAACAGTAGAAAGTGAAATCGTAGAATAAACCCAGTATGATATGATAGGCTCTGCTAATAGTTATGGTTGTTATGTTTTTATTTATATGCATTTATTTACAGAGACCACACTGATATTCATTTTTCAAATTACTGCTTTTTCTCATGTTGAAAAGATCTTTTGTGTCTTGACTGAATTATTAATGTCTATGCATGCATATTACCAGAAGTGACAAGTCTGAGTAATTCTTATTAATGTACTTATTTGTAGCAGAAACCACTAGATTGCGTCGCTCCTAATACAGTGTTTTCTAATGGACATGGGTTTACTCTTATCATATTAATAAATTATAGACCTAACAATCCTGCATCTGAGGTCTCATTATGTCTTAAGAGCTTTTGAAATCCATAAAAGATGGGAGTAGTTTCGTAGTGCTATCAAAAGAATCAAAAGGGGCCGGAATAGCTCAGGCTGTAAGGAGCCTGTTATTAGAACACAGTATTAGAACACAGTAGCCTGCAATTACTGCAGGTTCAAGCCCGGCCCAAGGTTGACTCAGCCTTCCATCCTTTATAAGGTAGGTAAAATGAGGACCCAGATTGTTGGGGGGGCAATAAGTTGACTTTGTAATATACAAATAGAATGAGACTGTTGCCTTATACACTGTAAGCCGCCCTGAGTCTTCGGAGAAGGGCGGGATATGTAAAAAAAAAAAAAAAAAAAAGACAGACTTATGCAATACATTGTCAAATCTAGTACAAAATATAAAATACACTGTTTTGGTTATATGTGCAGTAGTTGATCATATAAAAGCAAAAATGTCATTTTTATGCATGCTATTTCATTGTTATTTGGTGAAATGTCTGTTGGTGACTTCTAATTTTAATAACATGCTGACTTGCTTAATGGCATTTGCCATATTAAAATAGAATTTTCTATTGGACATCACTTTTTTATTTTTCAACACACACACACGTACCCGCAAAACTTGGTTTTTTTAAAAAAGGAATTACTGATATCTATACTATTCAACCAGAATAAAATAACATACTGTATTGTGTATTACATTACATGGTATTATAAATACAATGAGCTGTTACATTATATGGGCGAGAATATTTTCTCATACTCTCAACATCAGTAAAACTTTAGATTATATAATAAAATAATTATATAATATGCTAGTTATCCTGCTTATATGTAACATCTGCTCAGTAAATTTTTTAGCATGAATGTCCTCACTGTTATCTGTAGTTCTATCATTCTAGAGTATATTGTAGCAGTACATAACCAGCATAACTGAAGCTTGCAAGCAAAAAAGGAAAAACAAAGACAACACTGTTGTACTGTCTTTTTCATTAAGAGGCAGTAATAACAGTAGAAAGTGAAATCGTAGAATAAACCCAGTATGATATGATAGGCTCTGCTAATAGTTATGGTTGTTATGTTTTTATTTATATGCATTTATTTACAGAGACCACACTGATATTCATTTTTCAAATTACTGCTTATTCTCATGTTGAAAAGATCTTTTGTGTCTTGACTGAATTATTAATGTCTATGCATGCATATTACCAGAAGTGACAAGTCTGAGTAATTCTTATTAATGTACTTATTTGTAGCAGAAACCACTAGATTGCGTCGCTCCTAATACAGTGTTTTCTAATGGACATGGGTTTACTCTTATCATATTAATAAATTATAGACCTAACAATCCTGCATCTGAGGTCTCATTATGTCTTAAGAGCTTTTGAAATCCATAAAAGATGGGAGTAGTTTCGTAGTGCTATCAAAAGAATCAAAAGGGTTCGGAATAGCTCAGGCTGTAAGGAGCCTGTTATTAGAACACAGTATTAGAACACAGTAGCCTGCAATTACTGCAGGTTCAAGCCCGGCCCAAGGTTGACTCAGCCTTCCATCCTTTATAAGGTAGGTAAAATGAGGACCCAGATTGTTGGGGGGGGGGGCAATAAATTGACTTTGTAAATATACAAATAGAATGAGACTATTGCCTTATACACTGTAAGCCGCCCTGAGTCTTCGGAGAAGGGCGGGATATAAATGTAAAAAAAAAAACAAAAAAACTTATGCAATACATTGTCAAATCTAGTACAAAATATAAAATACACTGTTTTGGTTATATGTGCAGTAGTTGATCATATAAAAGCAAAAATGTCATTTTTATGCATGCTATTTCATTGTTATTTGGTGAAATGTCTGTTGGTGACTTCTAATTTTAATAACATGCTGACTTGCTTAATGGCATTTGCCATATTAAAATAGAATTTTCTATTGGACATCACTTTTTTATTTTTCAACACACACACACATACCCGCAAAACTTGGTTTTTTTAAAAAAGGAATTATATCTATACTATTCAACCAGAATAAAATAACATACTGTATTGTGTATTACATTACATGGTATTATAATACAATGAGCTGTTACATTATATGGGCTATAAAATTTGGAATCTCCCAAATGCTTGTAGTAAAATAAGAACAAAAATGCTGGAAAATGCAGTCAGCTTTTCCCTTAGCAAACGATACTTTCGTTACATACCATTTTCCTCATGGCTATGAATACAATCTCAATGAATACAATACAAGTGTTATTATGCACCATCTTACTTGCATAGATATCTGAACAGGTGTGTGCTCTGTGGAGACAGATGAGGAATTAACATTTTTCACAGTTGGGGAATCCATTGCCTGGTTTATGAATTACCCTTCAGAAATTAAGGAGTAACTTCAGAAGACTATACAAATTATATATTTTTAATTTTTATAATTAGCATGTTCATACCATGGTACGCGGGTTGATGTACTGTTTCAGTAGTTCCACTTTGTTCTCTAACTTTCTGTCTTGTTGTAAAAGGAAATAAGTCAATGTAAAAATAATAGGACACAATTTGCCATATTTCTGAAAAACTTTGATGCTTGTGGAAAGGAGCCTCTGTGGCTCAGACTGCTAATGCAGTCTGTTATTAACAGCAGCTGCTTGCAATTACTGCAGGTTCAAGTCCCACCAGGCCCAAGGTTGACTCAGCCTTCCATCCTTTATAAGGTAGGTAAAATGAGGACCCAGATTGTTGGGGACAATAAGTTGGCTTTGTATATAAATATACAAATAGGATGAAGACTATTGCTAACATAGTGTAAGCCGCCCTGAGTCTTCGGAGAAGGGCGGGATATAAATGCAAATAAAATAAATAAATAAAATAGCAAATTGAGATTTAGTGATGGATTTAAAAGAGATAGAACATAAGTGATTAATTTCTTCTTAGCTAGGGAGAAAATAAGGACTTTGACAACTTATAATTAAAAAGAAAAATATAAATACAGATCATACCAAAAGCAGATACAGATTTCCATATTTTATCAAACTCTGCTGTAATGTTTGCAAGAACTGTGTCTGCAGTTTGACCTCATCCTGTCAGTTGCAGTAGCCAAAACATGCCAAATGAAATATTTAGGTCCTGGTAGCTTTGAAGAATAAAGCTTTAATTTTGCTGTGTTTTACTAACTGCTGAAAACATGTCCTTTGCATTTGTTTGCCAAAATTAATTATTATGAAATAATTTTTAAATGTGATTTTAATATAGTGCATGTTAATATCGTGATGTAAGAAAGAACATATTTCAGTGTTAGGCAGTCCAATGCTGTTGTCTATGCTCATTTCATTATTTACATTTCTTCGTTACCCAGAAACATCCATAAATGAATTCATGTGTTCATGGTAAAGTTGAAAAGACCAAATGTTTTTTAATTGTTATCAAAGATATGCAAAGCTTTCCAAGGAAAGATTGTGCATAAAAAGGAGCATTTCGTTGGTTGGTTGCTTGGTTGCTTGGTTGAGAGCTTGAAATAAAATGCTGCAAGCCCCAAATTGCATCCAGCTGTTTCAATTTAGCTGCAGTTCAGTGAAACAAAATTAGAAAGTTTACTGTTCTCGTCAAAACAGTTCTAGGTGTTTTGGTGATGGAAACTATGAGGTTCAGAACAGGCCACCTGGATTGAAAAACATCCAGATAGCCACTTAGACAGCAGTAAAAAAATCTAGAAAAATCTAAATTCTTTTCAGCTGTCATGTAAAGAATTTTTGCTGTCCATATGTAGAAATCTTAGCCCTAGCATTCCTTGAATTCAGTGCAACAATAATTTCCCCCAGAGACATAGGTATTTTCATTAAAATGAATGTAAGGAAGAAGATTAGTAGATGGCTTTATGTTTTAGGTCTCTTACAGGTCCATTTCAATTTCCTTCTGGGCAGGAAGACACCCTAGCAAAAAATAATAACATTAATTCTAACCATTATTTTCAAAATGTTCTAGCACAGAAGAACTGCTGTTCTAATTGTTTTGTACACTCCTGTCCAATTTCACTTCATCAATTATCCCTTCAAAGTGTTGAGTCAGCTTTCACTGTTACTTTGCAAACTTTTCCAGATTACGGTATTTCCACAAGCACACGCACAAATAACTACTTATTAAACTTTTCCATGTCCATGTAAACTTAGGCACGGACAGTGTGGGAGAGTCTTCAAAGCAGCTATGCCAAGCATTCCAGATGACTCAGAGGCTTATAATATTGAGGAGGAAAGTGTCTTGAAACAGTCCTTCAGATGTTTTCCACAACCACAGCTACTGTATTTACTGTTCGTTTCTGAGTAGACTTTGATACAAAATATGATGTACTCATTTTATACAAAATGTTTTGGATTGTACTCTTGTTTAGAAGCATTAAGTAGCATTTTTAGGACTCCCTCTTATTTTTTTCTATATCCTGTGTGATATAGTGAATAGATAGGTCTTTCAGCTGCTGTGACACTTTTAGTATCTTGCCCAAGTACTCTTATTATTGAACTTGGTCCACCATGATAGAAACAACCCTCACATCTTTCCCATTATGGATTTTTACAATTATAGCCACTGGTAAAATGTGTTGTGTGTAGAAATTGCATTGCTGTCCTCTTTCTTTCTCCAGAAGTCCTGTAAGTGTTCTGCCCAGTCAAGCTAGCAATATGCATTATGCACGCACACAAGGAACCTCAGCTTCTGAGCCTTCCTCTCAAATATCCCATTGCCTCTGGTGTTCTCTTATCACCCACATGTGTCCTTCTCTAAATTCTGACTGGCTTTTGGGTATATAAAGACCTCATGGCAGGCAGCTGGCAAACATAGCACATGCACATTTCTCTTTTTCCTCTCGCTCTTAATTTAGCTATGCAGTTTTCACCCCTATCCTGTTGCACTTGTTCTGTCCTTCGCCTAAGTGCATATCCTGCACTTTCTCACGGTTCTGCATTAGTGTTAAATATTTTCCTTCTCATACATGTTGTGCTAGTACTACAACTTGTACTGCACCCTGCCTAATCTAGAAATCTCCGTAAACTTGGGTGTGCAGCAGCTGAGTGCCACAGAAGGCTGAAGACTCAAGGTGTGCTTTAGTACTGCATTGCCTCTCCCCAGACTACACTCATTCAGCATAAAGTCTGAAGCAAGACTGTATTTGCAATCCTGAGTATGACTCTTTGTATAAAAGGAAAATCCTGGTTAGGTTAGATTGTTGAACTAATTTTAAAATTAATAACAATACAACTTCCCTGCATATTTCACATCTGAATAAAAGAAATTTGAAAATTCTCTAGCCAATTTGCATCTCTAAGGAGCGTGCATAAGCGCACCATCGTGTCCTACTGTTCCCCGTTTATTCGTATCCATTTCATGTATGCATAATCATGTTTATACTTATATCTGTTATTTTATATATGCTTGACTAAATAAATAAATGAATAAATAAATAAATAAATAAATTTTAAAAAAAATCCCTCTTCAGGCAGATGGCTGAGATATATTCTCCAACAGATGAAATATTTTGCAGAACCAGACATTTGACTTTCCTAAGATGTCAAAGATAATCATGAAGAATTATTGTTTATCTGATTGATTTTTTTACTATATTTTGCAATTCTGAACAAGCATTGAGGCCTAGCAAATTAATTTCTAGCTGGTTCTTTCAGTAACTGGAGTTAGGAAGATCCTGCATTCAAAATAAATTACCCAGCCTTTGCTCAGATTGACTCCATGTGAAGGGTGGGTAAAGTTGGACATACCCTGTTTCCCCGAAAAGAAGACCTCCCTGGATAGTAAGCCCAATCGGGCATTTGAGTGCATGTGGTAAAATAAGCCCCTCTGAAAATAAGCCCTCCAGAAAAATATTTAAGCGCATGCTGGTTAGGGAGACGAGCTGGAAATCAGGTAAAATGGAAAGAGGCGCCCTGTCTTGCTCCATGTGCCCCAAAATAATAAGACTACCTCGAAAATAAGGCCAAGCGCTTAGTTTGGGGTTAAAAAAATATAAGACGGGGTCTTAACACGGTAGTGACTAGATAGAAAGGAGTCACTTTCTCCTTACTTGCAAGTGATCCTAGTTTGATGAACTATACATCTGATATTTGTAACAATGTTTTTTTCTTAATTTGAATTTATATCCCGCCCTTCTCCGAAGACTCAGGGCGGCTTACATTGTGTTAAGCAATAGTCTTCATCCATTTGTATATTATATACAAAGTCAACTTTTATTGCCCCCAACAATCTGGGTCCTCATTTTACCTACCTTATAAAGGATGGAAGGCTGAGTCAACCTTGGGCCTGGTGGGACCTGAACTTGCAGTAATTGCAAACAATTGTGTTAATAACAGACTGCTTAGTCTGTTGAGCCACCAAAGGCCCCATTTATATGTTGTATAAATATTATATATAAATATTTTGTAAATCAACCTTTCTGGTATGGTTTTGATTGTTACAATTCTGAACCTCATGGTTCTTTTTTTTTTTTTATTGTAGGATAATCAAACATGACTACAGAATCTGGTTCAGACTCTGAATCCAAAGATCAGGATCAAGAGCAGAAAGAAACACCTGGTGATCAAGAAAAAGCCACCCAAGAACAGCAGTCAAAACAAGCGAAGGAAGAGCACCAGAATGCATTAGAACAGTTTTCCAGTGTTGCAGCTCATAGCACTCCTGTAAAAAAGGAACAGGCAAGTTATTTAGGGAATCGCCTTTCCTCGGTATGGCACTAACTTAATGTGTTAGAGATTAGGATTATTGCAGTAACAAGTGTTATAAATAATACATATTATACCATGCATAATTTTGAGCTGCAGTAGCCTTCTATGAGAATTTTATAGAAATGATAGTCAAGCTCATTTGGAGAGTATTTTGCAGGGAGAGTAGCACATTGGCACTCACAGAAATCAAAATGGATTCTAGAAAGTATAACGAAACAATAAAGGCTCAGTTGTTGTTGCTTTCTTTTATGGCTATTTTTATTAAAATTATATAATTACAATGAAGTATTTTTGTAGAAATGAGGCAAATTATGTTAGAAGTTTTAAATTTATTTCAGACACATATTTTGGGGGTAATGAGTCCAGTTGTCTGCCCTCCAAAATTGATCTTTTTCCTGTTATGAAAAGGAGAGGATCTCCAATATGTATCATAATTTAGATTTTTTGTTAGATTTTACTTGTATCTTTTGTTCCATTTTACTGGCGTGACTAAAGCAAAGTATTTGCTGAATTCATTTTTCATGATTAACATGTCACATAAATGCCAGTGAGACTAAAGTTAGGTCTTCGTTCTCTGCAGTCATGGAAGTTTACTCAGTGCCTAGTGCAGGGGTCTCCAACCCTGGCAACTTTAAGACTTGTGGACTTCAACTCCCAGAGTTCTCGAACTGGTCCTCTGGTTGCTCGCCATGTTCTTTGCACACGTGAATCCCATTGCCTTGCAAGTCCAATGGGATGCGTATGCGTGAAGAACATGGTGAGGACGGCAGCAGCTTTTTCCACTGGTACTTTTTGGTGGCCTGTGGAGAAAGCAGCTGACAAAGAAGCCTTTTTGGAGGCTTCTTTGCCAGTTGCTTTCCAGCAGCGGCAGCTGGCTAGGGACAGCCGAAAACTCCGGTCACCTTGCATTCCTGACTCTGGACCAGCCACCACGGAAGGTAAGCAGTCGATCAAAGAGGTGGTGGTGGGGGAGAAAGGAAGGAAATCAGGCCTGGCCACGGGACCGCCAGGAAGGTCGCGTGGAAGGGAAGCAAGTATGTTGGGGCCGCCCAGTCGTAGGAAAGGGAGCTAGCAGCCTACTCCCTTCCCTGCGGCCCTGCCATCCTTGCCTGCCTTCCACGTGGCCTTCCTGGCAGTCCCCCACGATTTTGCCTTCCGAGGTCAGTTCACACATCCAGCCCTGATGGGAGACATGCTGCTTCTGGCGTGGCCTAGCCAGTGGGTGGTTGGGCGGCCCTGTCGTGTCCCACTCCTTCGCTGACGGCCGGGTCGGGGAAGTCCGTATCAAGCGTGCCTCTGCAGCTCTGCCAAAGTCCTATCAGAGTTCTCAAGGCAGGCAGGAGACCAGGAAGTGACTTCAGCAATCCAAGTTAGACTTTGCCTGACTCAGAGAATGCCAGAAAATAGATCCTTTATATAGGCCATGGGATGTGGTTCCATGACTCAGCACTTATCCAGGCCTGCCCCTCCCTTCCTTTTGCTGATGTCGCCTCTCTACTCTCCGGAAACGAGGATCTCTCCAGCCTCCAGCTGTTGGTAATCTTAGCTCATGACTGGCTTCACATTCTTCAGGCTCACATGTTGTGGGGGAGGGGTTTAGTTGCTCCGTTTGCCTGGGCATGGTGCCAGGACTGGGGGCTGAAGGCACGTCAGGCCCTTCGTCTTGCTCGGCCTGTCCGGGCATGGTGCCAGGGCTGGGGGCTGGAGGCATTCCAGGACATTCTTCCGAACTATCAGCATCCGGCAGGAGATAAGAGGGGCCCAGCTGCGGCAGGGGGACCGAGCGAGATACAACAGGCCCTTCGGGGAGACAGAGCTGCTTCGCTGGGGCTGAGAGGGGCAGTGGCAGCTGGGGCAGGGTGGGCGGATTTCCCAGGGCTGCTGCACATGTGCACTGCATGTGAAGGGAGGTAGACACCATGCTTCTGAGGGAAAGAGGCGCTGGCGATCGACTTTAAGAGTGCTGAGAAGCCAAGGACAAAAGCAGTGGAAGTGACGTGTGTGTGTGTGTGTGTGTGTGTGTGTGTGTGTCCCTCCACAAGGACTTGAAGACAGATACCACACCTCTGAGGAAAAGAGGCGACGGCAAAGCCCTGGCTGTCACCCGGGAGGGGACTGTGGAGGGACACGTCACATGCCTGTTGCCCTCACTGCCACTACTTTTGCTTTTGGCTTCTCGGTGCTCTTCAAGTCGACCTTGAAGAGCTGGAAGATGTTTCTTTAGATCGCCACCAAACTCATCATTGGGAGATGTGTAGGCTAGCCCCTGAGTGTACAAGAAATCTTGGGCAAAGTTCTTCCAAAGTTTGGCCAAGTCTTCTCCTCCTTCTCGGCCTTAATGTGTGTGAGCAAACACGCACACCCTGAGGTGTGTGCGACTGTGAGTATTTGCTCTGTGATACGAGGCCGAGAAGGAGGAGAAGACATGGCCGAACTTTTGAAGAACTTTGCCCAAGACTTCTCGTATATTATATATCCGCACAGGAAAACTCTCTGGGATTTCTGGGATGTCCCTCTGCCACCGCTGGTGCCTGCTTTGGCAAATGTTGCGCAGGAAAACTCCCTGGGAGTTCCGGGACACCCCTCTGCTTCCTGCCGTGGCCTGAAGCTCCCATTTCGGCCACTGCCTGCCACAACCTGAAGCTTCTGTTTTGGGTGTAACTGCCAGGAGCTTTCTTTCAGGCCTACTGGTCTCACTCTCCTAGACTTTGAACAAGGAAGGGAGGGAGAGAGAGAGATAGAAGGAAAGAGGAAGGAGGAGAGAAAGAGAGAGAAAAAAGAGAGAACAGAAAGAAAGAAAAAAGAAAGAAAAAGAAAGACACAAAGAAAGAAGGAAAGAGAGAAAGATGGAAAGAAGGAAGGGAGAGAAAGAAAAGGAGGAATGAAAGAAAAAGAGAAAGAAAGAGCAAGGGAGAGAGAAGAAAGAAAGAGAAAAAGACAAAGAAAGAAAGAGAGAAAGAAGGAAAGAGGAAGGGAGAGAGTGAAAAAGAAAAAGAGAAAGAAAGAAAAGGAAGGAAGAAGGGAGAGACAAGAAAGAGACAAAGGAAGAAAGAGGAAGGGAGAGAGAGAAAGAGAAGAGGAAGGAAGGGCCACAAACCCTGGCACTAGACGTGGCTTCAGAAGACGCTTTGAAACAGGACAGCGATTTAGGGCTGGAAGGGACCTTAGAGGCATCTAGTCCAACCCCCTGCTCCAGCAGGAAACCTTACACCCTCTGGATTATTTTGGTGCCTCTAACAGAGAGGAAAATTGCTAGAAAGGAGAAGGAGATTTCTAAGACAAGGCTGCCATGCAGAGGAAGGCAGAGATAGTCCTTGACTTACGACTACAATTGAACCCAAAGTTTTGGTTTCTAAGCAAGAGCATTGTTAAGTGAGTTTCACCACATTTTATTCAGTCCATGACCTCTCCTGGCTCTAACAGTCATGTGCAAGTTAGGGAAGAACATCTGAAGGTTTGTGTAATGTTCTAAATGTACAGAAGTTATAGTTAAATGTGTGACAGAAAGTGGACTCTGGGTGTGTTTTCCAAATGTAGTAAGTGAGGTTGAATGTGTATAGTTTTAGAAGAGGTGTGTGTGTGTGTACACATACAGTATATATAGTAGATAATGTATCTTTTTGTGTGCCTATATACACTCTATACTATGCAATATGTTTGTACACATATGGCATATATACATAGGATTAAATAGTATATTTTGGATGTTAAGTAGTAAATAAATAGGGAAATTGTATCTTGTTGAGATCTTTGAGGCGAGGAGAGCCCAGGCACCCTAACCCTAACCCTTGACGTGAGTGACATCAAGTTGGCCATGACCAGCCAGCCATGCTCACCCACTCACATGATCACTCAGCTACGCCCACCCAGTCACATGAACACCAAGCTACACCCATCCAGTCACATATGCTCACAGTCAAATGATCACCCAGTCACATGAACACCAAGCTACACCCATCCAGTCACATATGCTCACAGTCAAATGATCACCCAGTCACATGAACACCAAGCTACACCCATCCAGTCACATATGCTCACAGTCAAATGATCACCCAGTCACATGAACACCAAGCTACACCCATCCAGTCACATATGCTCACAGTCAAATGATCACCCAGTCACATGAACACCAAGCTACACCCATCCAGTCACATATGCTCACAGTCAAATGATCACCCAGTCACATGAACACCAAGCTACACCCATCCAGTCACATATGCTCACAGTCAAATGATCACCCAGTCACATGAACACCAAGCTACACCCATCCAGTCACATATGCTCACAGTCAAATGATCACCCAGTCACATGAACACCAAGCTACACCCATCCAGTCACATATGCTCACAGTCAAATGATCACCCAGTCACATGAACACCAAGCTACACCCATCCAGTCACATATGCTCACAGTCAAATGATCACCCAGTCACATGAACACCAAGCTACACCCATCCAGTCACATATGCTCACAGTCAAATGATCACCCAGTCACATGAACACCAAGCTACACCCATCCAGTCACATATGCTCACAGTCAAATGATCACCCAGTCACATGAACACCAAGCTACACCCATCCAGTCACATATGCTCACAGTCAAATGATCACCCAGTCACATGAACACCAAGCTACACCCATCCAGTCACATATGCTCACAGTCAAATGATCACCCAGTCACATGAACACCAAGCTACACCCATCCAGTCACATATGCTCACAGTCAAATGATCACCCAGTCACATGAACACCAAGCTACACCCATCCAGTCACATATGCTCACAGTCAAATGATCACCCAGTCACATGAACACCAAGCTACACCCATCCAGTCACATATGCTCACAGTCAAATGATCACCCAGTCACATGAACACCAAGCTACACCCATCCAGTCACATATGCTCACAGTCAAATGATCACCCAGTCACATGAACACCAAGCTACACCCATCCAGTCACATATGCTCACAGTCAAATGATCACCCAGTCACATGAACACCAAGCTACACCCATCCAGTCACATATGCTCACAGTCAAATGATCACCCAGTCACATGAACACCAAGCTACACCCATCCAGTCACATATGCTCACAGTCAAATGATCACCCAGTCACATGAACACCAAGCTACACCCATCCAGTCACATATGCTCACAGTCAAATGATCACCCAGTCACATGAACACCAAGCTACACCCATCCAGTCACATATGCTCACAGTCAAATGATCACCCAGTCACATGAACACCAAGCTACACCCATCCAGTCACATATGCTCACAGTCAAATGATCACCCAGTCACATGAACACCAAGCTACACCCATCCAGTCACATATGCTCACAGTCAAATGATCACCCAGTCACATGAACACCAAGCTACACCCATCCAGTCACATATGCTCACAGTCAAATGATCACCCAGTCACATGAACACCAAGCTACACCCATCCAGTCACATATGCTCACAGTCAAATGATCACCCAGTCACATGAACACCAAGCTACACCCATCCAGTCACATATGCTCACAGTCAAATGATCACCCAGTCACATGAACACCAAGCTACACCCATCCAGTCACATATGCTCACAGTCAAATGATCACCCAGTCACATGAACACCAAGCTACACCCATCCAGTCACATATGCTCACAGTCAAATGATCACCCAGTCACATGAACACCAAGCTACACCCATCCAGTCACATATGCTCACAGTCAAATGATCACCCAGTCACATGAACACCAAGCTACACCCATCCAGTCACATATGCTCACAGTCAAATGATCACCCAGTCACATGAACACCAAGCTACACCCATCCAGTCACATATGCTCACAGTCAAATGATCACCCAGTCACATGAACACCAAGCTACACCCATCCAGTCACATATGCTCACAGTCAAATGATCACCCAGTCACATGAACACCAAGCTACACCCATCCAGTCACATATGCTCACAGTCAAATGATCACCCAGTCACATGAACACCAAGCTACACCCATCCAGTCACATATGCTCACAGTCAAATGATCACCCAGTCACATGAACACCAAGCTACACCCATCCAGTCACATATGCTCACAGTCAAATGATCACCCAGTCACATGAACACCAAGCTACACCCATCCAGTCACATATGCTCACAGTCAAATGATCACCCAGTCACATGAACACCAAGCTACACCCATCCAGTCACATATGCTCACAGTCAAATGATCACCCAGTCACATGAACACCAAGCTACACCCATCCAGTCACATATGCTCACAGTCAAATGATCACCCAGTCACATGAACACCAAGCTACACCCATCCAGTCACATATGCTCACAGTCAAATGATCACCCAGTCACATGAACACCAAGCTACACCCATCCAGTCACATATGCTCACAGTCAAATGATCACCCAGTCACATGAACACCAAGCTACACCCATCCAGTCACATATGCTCACAGTCAAATGATCACCCAGTCACATGAACACCAAGCTACACCCATCCAGTCACATATGCTCACAGTCAAATGATCACCCAGTCACATGAACACCAAGCTACACCCATCCAGTCACATATGCTCACAGTCAAATGATCACCCAGTCACATGAACACCAAGCTACACCCATCCAGTCACATATGCTCACAGTCAAATGACCACCCAGTCACATGACCACACAACCACAAAATAAGCCACACCCACAGAACCGGTAGTAAAAAAAAATTGGAACCCACCACTGCAACTGTTTCATTCTACTTGGAGGGCTATAAATTCACACAACTTCTGGGTTCCCACAGTACCCTGCAGAGCCTATGCAGAGTTTCAGGAATGAGGAAAGTAAAGGTCTTTTTGCTTGAAGGGGACATCATTCATACTACATTCCATGTTGAATGTAGGCCAGTCAACTCTGTGTGTGTGCACAGACAGTAGGATGCTAATTGCTGAACACATACATTCTCTACACACACACATATTTTCAGCAATTGGTATCCTACTGTCTGCAATGTTAATAGTTGATATATTAAAAACAGCCTTTAACCTTTCAAATTTGTAGCTAAAATATGTAAAATTATTCTGGATTAAGAACACAGAATTTTCAGAAGGAATTGTCACCAAGATTTAAATGTTTTAATTGTTGCTTCAGATTATTTTAATCAGAAAATGTTTGATATTGTTAATCCTTTGGCCAGATCTTCAGATTACATCCATAGCTCTCAAAAAGGGTCCAGTACCATTGAAAGAACATGAATATATAATAATAATAATAATAATAATAATAATAATAATAATGAACTTCATGTCAGAATATTTTGCTTTATGAAACAACTCTTGGATGCTTTTGGTACCTGCTTGAAAAGTTCTTGATTTGTTCTTTTTGGTGTTGTTATTTTGGATGCACAGTAGGAATAAATGTAAGAATAAACCTGTGGCAGTCAAACCCAAAAAATTACAGAACTCTTTTTTACTCTTGCTTAGCTATTTATAAAAGTTAGTATCTATCCATTCCTTTCCCATGAATGAAGTTGGTGTTTATGCTTCACCTAAATGTTTTCCAGAATAGAAAAGTAGTTTTTTTCTTATTTATTTTTAATATATTTTAACAGGGGAATATAATTCTTCTCTATGTGGGCTGTATTATTCTAAGTGTATTTCTGCACTTCTGTATATAATACACACTATATGTAAAGTTTTTATCTGAATTTATTTTACTCCCATGGAAGCATGTTACAATGACTGAGGCATTTAAAGTCAGTAGTGTAGGTTGCAGGCCTATTTTGAAGTCATTTCAGACCAAAATAGGTATTCCTTTTTCTATCATTAAAAATAAATTAACTTACAAAGTTTTAACTGAATTATTTCTTTAGTTCCTCTGCTTTTAAATATGTTTGTTAGCTAGTGGTAGAAAAACCATCCATATATAAAGTCATTATTTAAAAAATACTGCTGGTACTGAAAAGAAATTGGACTATTGCAACATCTGAAATTTCAGAAAAAGGAACATGTTTAACAATCATTGCAATATTGGATTTTTTTTGTTCAGGTTGTTTGACTATTTTTAAACGAACTACTATATTGCAGTTTCCTTTAGCACTTTCCCCAAAAAAAGTTACAAAACAGCAAAATAGCAGTTTCATTAACCCAAAAAGCCTTCACAAATTACTGAAAAAAATGATTTATCTCTTTTCCAATATAATTTATATGCCTATTTTAAAATGGATTCTGAATAGGCTTCTATAAAGGGATGCCTACATGATTCCACCCCAACGAGGCTGTTGAAATGATGTCCCAGTGCCTGGAGGCCGTACGGGTTTGGATGGGGAGGAACAGACTCAGACTTAATCCCACCAAGACCGAGTGGCTGTGGATGCCGGCGGCCCGGTACAGTCAACTAATTCCATCACTGACCATTGGGGGCGAACTATTGGCCCCCACGGAAAGGGCTCAATCTGGGCGCCTCCTGGATGCACGGCTGTCTTTGAAGATCATATGATAGCCGACACCAGGGGAGCTTTTCATCAGGTTCGCCTGATACGCCAGTTACGTTCCTTTCTGGATCGGGCTGCCTTATGCACGGTTGCTCATGCCCTGGTTACATCCCGCCTGGACTACTGTAATGCTCTCTACATGGGGCTCCCCTTGAAGGGTACCCGGAGACTCCAACTGGTCCAGAATGCGGCTGCGCTGGTGATAGAGGGAGCACCTTTGGCTCCCATGTGACACCCTCCTGCGTAATCTGCACTGGCTCCCAGTGGTCTTCCGGGTTCACTTCAAGGTACTTGTTATCACCTTTAAACGCCCATGGCCTAGGACCGATATTTACGGGACCGCCTACTGCCACCATTAGCCTCTCACCGACCAGTGCGCTCTCACAGAGGGCCTCCGGATACCGTCAGCTAAACAATGTCGGCTGGCGACCTCTAGGGAGGGCCTTCTGTGGGGGCCCCTACCTCTGGAACGAGCCTCTGGGGCTTCGTCAACTCCCCGATCTCAAGTCCTTCCGCCGTGAGCTGAAGACGCTGCTGTTTCGAAGAGCAGGACTAGCTTGAACGTAGTTTTAAACTTGGGATTTTTAAAAAAAAAGGGTTTAAATGAGGTTTTAAATTTGTATTTAAAAGTTAGAGCATCAATTGAATTTAACTGTCTATTCTTTTAGCTTTTTATGTATTATATGTTTCTCTGTTGTTTTTGACTGTGAACCGCCCTGAGTCCTTCGGGAGATGGGCGGTATACAAATATAATAAATAATAATAATAATAATAATAATAATAATCATTCTGAAAGCCTGCTCTGATTGCCCATTTTTATTCTGAAACTGGAATTGAATTTTCCTCTGTTTCTAGGCCACCGACAGAGAACTTGAAGTTGCTGCTGCAGTGGCAAAGCAGCTGGAATATCAGCAGTTTGAAGACGACAAACTCTCTCAAAAATCATCCTCAAGCAAACTCTCCCGCTCTCCTTTAAAGATTGTGAAAAAACCAAAAAATATGCAGTGCAAAGTAATCCTTCTGGATGGCTCCGAATATGGCTGTGAAGTAGAGGTAAAAATGTAAAAAGTGGAACTTCTAGAGATAGATTTATGCACATAATGTTAAATTAGATGATTTAGGGGTATACAATTGATGTGTGATTTCACTGCAATTCCATACATACATATGTACATACATACATACATACATACATACATACATACATACATACAGAGAGAATGTCTCCCTAAATAAAGAAATATATATCATATTTTTCAGATTATAAGATGCACTCCCCCACCAAAGTTGGTGGAAATGTCTGTGCGTCTTATAGAGCAAATATTGCAGCAGGGGAAGGGAGGTTGGTGCAGTACTGATCAGGTGTTCTAGGCAGTGGGGATGGCCACTGCCCGTTTGCTGTGAACACAGCGGTGGCGAATGGGCTGCAGACACAGAAGCAGATTTTTTTTCTTGTTTTCCTCCTCTAAAGCTAATGTGCTGCTTATAGTCCGGAGCGTCTTATGGTCCGAAAAATATGGTACTCAGTGATGCCAGTAGGAAAAAAACAACAGTAGTGGAAACAATAGTAGAAAGGAGAAATATTCTCTTTCAAAGAGTCTTACATAAGTATGCATCTGGTAGTTAAGATTTTCACTCAGAATATAATATTTATAAATAAAAGGTAACAATAGCATTGTTAATAAATAAAAGGTAATAATAGCATGAATCATTAGGATTCATTAGCTGTGTCTTTTTTGAAGGCTCCAGTATAAAGGCTTCTCTCAGTCACAAAGCTTTTAAAAAATACATAATAATGCCTGACAACAGATTGTTTTGTATTCTATATTTGGACTATTAGCTATAGATTTGGATAGGATATTCTCTTTCAATAGGTCTGTCCGAGATAGGTGAGGCAATAATTGATCGAAGAGTTGGAGCATTTTATTTGTAAGCAAAATTACTGTTCAGAACTCCTTAGCTTATGAAATAAGATATGCTAGAAATTATAATCTTCAATAAATTAATCCTTCTAAGAACATTAGTTAAATTAATTGGCACTCAATTTGGAACAATCAGTGCATAGTTGATTTGGGGAATTTGTTGTCACAAGATAATAGGATTACTTTTTAAAAAAAATTAATGGAGACCAAGGCCAAGAATAGTATGATAATGTTGTAAGACTTCCAGATTTACACCCAACGTTCTACTGTGTTGTCCTGGTTGCTATGCCCCACTTCCACCAAGTGGCTCAACTTGGTCACAGAAGCTAAGGAGCTGTCCAGCAGAACATGATTTGAGATGATCAAAATAGCAGGGAGCTGTCCAATGAAAACAAGGAACACGAGATTGTACTTCCACTGTTCTATACTTTTATGTGTCTGGCTGTGCTGATCTGTCCATTCTAGATTGTCTTTCTTTAAGACCTGATCTAGTACTAGCAGAAAACATTTCTCAGGAAAATAAGTCAAATCATTACTTTTGTGCTGAGATAGCTGAATCTTAAATTCTGCATTTCCTATTAAATTTGCTGCCATCATTGATCCTGGAGGTAATTTTGATGGATCTCAATCTGAGGGAAATCCCCATATATAAAAGAAATGTAGTAATGTACCAAATCTGCACCATTTTGTTACATCTGAAGCTGAATAGATTCTTTAAAAAGTATAATACTAGAACATTTGTCAATACTGTAGGCAACATAGTCCTCCTTCTTATGGAAGAAGGGAGGTGACCTTACTGCAATTTGGAGGTTTATATTCAAAAGGAAGGTATTTAACTTATGTCATCTTGCCTGTATATTGGAACAGTAACCCACAGTTTCTTCCTTAATATGTTTCGGATTACCTGTCTATCTCAGGTTGCCAAATCAAAAAATATTTCATATTGGATTGAGCTGGGGAGTCTAATTTTTTCTTCTTTATCTAAAGTAGCTGTTAACATCCAGCAACTATTATAGATTTGTTCATTGTAGTTCATATCTGTAACATGATGTGTAGTAATTTGTCACAATTTTCTGTCAGTAACATCTCCTTTGAATTCTTACACACTCCTGCTTAAGTCATCAGTGATAGTATCTAATCATCTTGTCTCCTAGCTGCCTTCTTTTTTTTATTGTCTTCAATTTTTCTAAGTAAAAGTATTTTCCAGTGACTTTTGCCTTCTCATTATCTGTCAAAAGAATTGAAGCCTTATCTTTGTTATCAGTTTTATTTCATCTGGTAATGAATAATCTGTTTCCAACAATTTTCTGCAACATCAGTTTTTCTTTGCTCAGTCTTTTTTATGGTAAACTTCTCCTGCTATATGTTACAACTTGGGAAACTATGGCCTTGACAACAGGTACTTTTGTTGTCAAGGTGACATCTCTGCACTTAATGTTTTGTCTATTTTAGAGCTATTGTTATTTTTCTCATAAGTGGTAGACGTTTATTTTGTGGCTATAGTCATTATGCCTGTGAATTTTTGAGCCAATGAAGAGTTGCTACTACAATGTATTTTCCATCTATTTGCATTGTATTATTATCCATATTAATATAAATCTTACAGTGTTTTTTTAAACAAATATTGAGCAGCGGTCAGTATTTGTCCTTCCTTGTCACCCTTGGCAAAAAATTTCTTAATCTTCCTTGCTTCCAGCCTTCAAAGCATATCTGAAGTTGATATTTCTCCCAACAATTTTAATTCCAATTTTTATTTCTTCTAACTGTCATTATATATGCTGCATATAAGCTAAATAAATAAGAGGACAGTTTACAATCTTAATATCTGTTTTTCAGTTCTGAACCATTTATCTGTGCTGTATTTTGTTTCATCTGTTGCTTTTTGGCAAATTCTTCTATAGGCTAATAAAATGGCATGGTACACTAATGTTTTTTAAGGATGTTTCTTTTGTTTGTGTTTCTTTGAGTCACTGTTGGCTCTTGGTGACAACCAAGACAAGTCCCTGCAGTTCTTTTAACAAGATTTCAGATGTGGTTTGCCTAGAGCTGAGTGAATGCCCAAACACAATAGTTGACTTCTTGCCTATGGCAAGACTAGAACTCAGTCTCCCAATTTCTATTCTGGTGCCTTAATCACTGCACCAATGGTCTACTACACAGTCAATAACCTTTATATAATCAATAAAGCAGGAATCAAAATATTTGTGGAACTGTTTACTTTTTCCATTAAACAGTAGATTTCAACAGTGTGATATTAGGTCTTCTGACTCTTTAAGAGCCTGTTTATATACTTGACAGTGCCATTCCTTACATAGATGAAATCTGGCTTGCCAAACCTTAAGCATTATTTTACTAGCATGTAAGATAATTGGTTAGTAGTTAGATTGCTCTTTATCACTACCTTCCCTGCCTGCCTGCCTTCCTGCCATCCATCCATCCATCTTTTTGGTCACCTGAATCATTAGACCACCACTAACTCCATACTTGCTTTGAAATTGTGTGTAGCCTTTTAACTGTATTATAAGATTTCAAACCTTCAGAAGTAGGTAGGTAGATAGATAGATAGATGATAGATAGATAGATAGATAGATAGATAGATAGATAGATAGATAGATAGAAAGATAGATAGAAAGATAAGATAAGATATATATAGAGAGAGATATAGAGATAGCAGTATATATAGACAATAAATATTGGATTGTGTTTTCTGTATTTTTAAGAGTTACCCTGTCAGGTTCTTTAGAGCATTTGAAAAAAAAAGTGTTTTTTGTTTGACTTTTTAGAAGTGTATTTAAATAGACTGCTGTGATCTTATAAAGGCAATTAACATATAAATATTATCAGCACACACAGAAGCACTTTTGCTGGAATTGATGGTTATTTGTCATTTGATGTTCTGAACATTAAACATAGCTTTTTCAAAGTACTTTCCAGATTGCGTGTGTATGCATAGAGGCTGGGATTGGTGTTCAGTTATCATTGCTAGTCTCATTAAATCATTTTGGAGAATGAACTGAATATGCATGTTAGAAATTATTCATTTCAATTAATTCTAACCTTTTAAAAAGACAAGTAATTCTGTTTCCCATCTCGCTTATACTGTGCTTCTTTCTATAAACACGTGTAGAGTGCTCTGTCAGCTGCTTGTGACTTTCTACGCTTTTTCCCTATATGCTACAAGAATAAAAGACTGCCTAGAAAACAGAATTGGAAATGAGTGAAAGCTATCACAGAACTAGACCACATTAAAGAAGATAGAGAAGCAGTGGTTTGTAATATGGAACGATGAGACCCAGGAGACAAATACTGATTTAGGCTTGTAATAATTGCCCTCTGGATTGAAATGATGACGTGAAGGAACCGAGTGTCAATTCAATTCCAACACTTGAATTTATTTAACTTATAAGCAAGCTAACAACCTGCATAGTGATCAATTGCTTTTTCTACTAAAAGCATATTAATAGCTATTCTTTTCACTGATTGTTAGCCCAACAAATTGTTGCATTTCTTAATGATTGTTCCATTTAACTGCCGAGTGCTTTTTTTGCGCTGCAGTCACCTAATTCTTAACAGCTAAGCTTATCAGAGCATGGCACAATAAATAGTTCCCATCACAAAAAATATGGCAAATAATAAGCAACTTCTTAAACTACTACTGTATGCTATGCATTGCTTACTATTGTCTCTGTATTGGTGGAGACAGCAGCCAGGAATGGATTGTGCTCTGTTCATATGGAGGACTGATCCTGTGCAAAGTTGATAAGTCCCGCCCTTCTTGCCAGGGACTCCCGCTTTCTGCTCAGTCCTCAGACTAGACGAATGTGTTGGAAATTTCTTCCTGTTTCTGGCTGGTGCCTCACTTTTCCTTGCCTTGGATTTTTTTTTTCCTTTTTCATTAACTGCGAGTTGTGAGTAGTCCTGATTCCCTCCCTGTGCTGGGGTGGTGGTGGTAGGTTGTATTCTAAGTGGCGAGGCTTGGCCTCTGTCACTTTCAAACGGTTTCTGCAGCCTCAGCTTCCTTATTTATCTTTGTGGGAGACTATTAGCCTGGCTGGGGAGGCTTACAGGAGCCTTGCACTCCACTATCGCTTAAAATTACTTGCAGGAGCTTCGCGCTCCATTTGAAGCCACCTCAGCTTGCCGCTTTCCCTAGAAATCGTCCGAGCGTCGTGGGATTCTATTAGATTGGCTGGGGAGGCTTGCAGGAGCTTCACGCTCCGATATCACTCAAAGCTATTTACAGGAGCCTTGCGCTCCATTTGCAGACACCAATGGCTGTTTCAGGAGTTTCACATTTCAGGGTTTCCCCAGCACCATGCCAGGAGCTTCGCGTTCCATTTTAAAATACAGAACGCGCCAAGAACCAATGCCCCTTCTTACTACAGTGTAGCATACAGAGAAATGAAGATGAAATATACAGATATTGTAACTGTTGCAATCCAAAGGAAAAAGTGTTCAGTTTTGCATCATTTCTATGCAGATTTATTTAAGAATATCTATTTGCATAGCCGCTCTCTCAGTTTGTAAATTACTATCCAGTTTTGTATATACTACTAGTGTAAAATAGACATTTACATTTTATTATGTTCCTCTCTGCTTTGTAATTTTCTATAGTAAGTTACCTGAGGGATTATCGCATCCCACTGGGATTGGCCAGACATGCTGACAGAGGAGGCATGTTGTGGGCCCCATCAGCCACAATATTCTGGCTGGCAGAGTGCAGGAAAAGAGCCATTTCTGCTGTTGTGCCTGGACTTTGGAACATCCCCCCTCCCAGGGGTACTATTCAGCAGGTTCTGACAGGTTCCATCGTGAGCTAAAAACACACCTATTTATTCAAGCTGGACTGGCATAATAGTGTTAAATTTTAATTCGGGGTTTTATTAATATTTCTAAAATTTTAAAACTAAATTTTAATTATCAGCCTTTTTGTAATTTTGCTAGGTTTTAAATGTTTTAATTTGTATATATTTCGTGTTTTATCTTGGCTGTACACCGCCCTGAATCCTTCGGGAGAAGGGCGGTATAAAAATTTAATAAATAAATAAATAAATAAATAAACCGGTAATGGGAATTTTGAGTAGTTCAGAGATACCACCTCTGGCTGGCCCCAGACTGGGATGGGAATGGAAATTTTGCGATATCCTTCCCCCAGACTGGGGTGGGAATGGAGATTTTGCAGTATCTTTCCCCTGCCATGCCCACCAAGCCACACCACACCACGCCCACCACATCACGCCCACAGAACCAGTAATAAAAAAAATTGAATTCCACCACTGCCGCTGCCCCCCCCCCCGGTGAGGTTGACTACAATGGACCTTGCTCCCGTATCAACGAAGAGGCCAGTCCACATCACTAACAAGAATTGCCTTCTACCAAAGACATTGACATCACTCCAGTGGTGGCTATCAGACGCTCTGTCCAAGGGCAGTCGATTCAGAGAACCCAACAGAATTGTCCTTACGACAGATGCCAGTCTCACAGGATGGGGAGCCCACCTGGGTCCAAATATGGCTCAAGGCTTATGGTCAGCACAGGAACGCAAACTCAATATAAACCTTCTAGAACTAAGAGCAATCCACAAGGCCCTTCTCCACTTCCACGACTTAGTGAAGGGTCAGGACATTCTTGTGCTCACAGACAACACAACAGCAAAAGCCCATATAAACAGATGGGGAGGCACACATTCAAGAACCCTCATGACAGAGACATTGACCTCGCCACTGGGCCGAATTCAACCTTCTCTCGCTCGAGCTTCCCATATTTCAGGCACAGCAAATGTTCGGGCGGATGCCCTCAGTCGCCAGCAAATAGATCAAGCGGAGTGGAAACTAGATCCAGCTCTCTTTCAAAAGATTTCCTTCGATTTGGGCTTCCCAAGGTGGATCTATTTGCAACTCCTCAAATCGTCAACTACCCAGATTCTTTGCCAGGTTCCCGTCCCCAGGAGCGGAAGCGGTCGATGCGCTAAGATCACCATGGCCACCGGAACTGCTTTATGCTCCTCCGCTTCCATTAATTCCCAAGGTAATCAGAAAACTCCTGGAAGAGAAGGCCGAACTAATCCTAGTGGCTCCTCATTGGCCTCGGAGACCTTGGTTTATGGACCTCAAAGCTCTTTCAGTGACAACACCTTGGCGCATACCAGACAATCAGATTGCTCTCAGTCAGGCGTTCTCATCCATCCAGAACCTCAGTGGTTACAACTCACCGTCTGGCGATTGAGCGGGACATCTTAGCGGTCTCAACATTCCCCAGATGCAGTACCGACAATTCAGGCGGCACGACGACCATCCACGAAGCGCATATACCAATTCACTTGGAAAGCTTTCGATATGGTGCTCAAAGAGGTCCATTTCTCCTAGGGATCCTGACCTATCTCACATCATTGGTTTCCTACAAGAGGGCCTGACGTCAGGTCTCTCTCCTAACACCCTTCGACGCCAAGTCGCAGCTCTTTCCTCGGTGCTTACCTTCAGCTCATCAGAGTCCCTGGCAAAGGATCCAGTCATCAGATTGTTTTTGAGGGGAGCCTCTAACCTGCATCCTCCTACTATTCACAGGTACCCATCCTGGAACCTTAATAAAGTTCTTAATACATTAATGAGAGCGCCATTTGAACCACTCCGAGAGGCTTCTTTACGACTCTTGACTTTCAAGGTGACTTTCCTTATTGCCATAACTTCAGCTCGCCGATTTCAGAATTGGCAGCGCCTCAACACGCAAAGACCTTTGCATTTTTCACCTCGATAGGGTAGTTCTGCGTCTCGACCCAACCTTTGTTCCAAAAGTTAATTCACTATTTCATCGTTCTCAGGAACTGATTCTCCCAAATTTCTGTCCCGCACCCAGACATCAAAGGAACATGAATGGCATACGTTGGATGTCCGAAGAGCCTTAAAGATATACTTACATCGTACTTCTCCATTTCAGAAACGGAAGCTCTCCTTGTTTCCTTCCAACCTTCTTCGTTAGGCTCCAAAGTTTCAGGACCTACCATTGGCAGATGGATACGGGCCACCATAGCCATGACATACGATTTGCAATCTCTTCCTCGGCCAAAGAACATCACAGCACACTCCACGAGGAGTGCCTCCACTTCGGCAGCTTGGGCGACCCAGGCGCCCTTAGAGGAAGTATGCAGGGCGGCAACTTGGTCATCACCGTCGCCTTTCATCAGACACTATAAACTCGATACCTATGCATCGGCAGAAGCCTCCTTCGGTAGACGAGTTTTGCAAAGTGTACACGACAACCCATGACTCATCGGCCTATCTTCACCCTCCCGGACAATCACCTAGCTTTGGTATGTCCCATGCCTGACTGCCGTTTTCCCACCTGTCTGGAGAATGGACGTTGGTCTTACCTGAGACGTCCTTTCTCAGCAAGGAGGAAAACGGCAGTCAGCCCCACCCTTCTGGGGCCGATGTTTATCCATGGGGGGGGGGCGTACATTAATTGTTTGTCATTTCAGGAAGACACGTAGAGTCTGAGCAGCTTCCTCGCCAAAAACTGGAGAGACAACAGGATAAGGCGGGGCTTGAAACAGATTAAAGACTCGGTCCTACAAGCTTGACACAAGAGTTAACCCATGCCTGACTGCCGTTTTCCTCCTTGCTGAGAAAGGACGTCTCAGGTAAGACCAACGTCCATTTCATTGAAAAATGGACTACTTTTGTATCTTTGGCAAATTGCTCTTATTTTTACCCACTTACATATATCTAGACAAATAGAAGTAAAAATTATTAGTAGGAATCTAAACATTTTCTGTGAAAAGAGACAAAGGGAATGGTCAAGACAGTTTGGGTATTACAACGGAAGAGTTTTAATGCAAGCAAAGAGATTACCATTCAAAGAAAAGCTTATGTACTGAAAAGAAATTCAAATGTTTGAAAACAGAAAAAGATTGTAGTGTTAGAAAGTGGCTGCAGGAATAGTATAATACAGACTGCTAGGAGAATGGAAAATCATTCAGTGATATGATGTCTCAATTGTCATGTTAAGGTCTAACAATATGTCTCTTCTCTGTTGTCACTTGAAGTGATTACTGAAAACCAGTGTTATTTTTGGATAAGTCCAACAGCAAACAAGATAAAAGCTTCCTGTGGGACCTGATGGGCTTCAAAATTACCTTGTTTCAGGGTATGGGATAATTAAGGCCCATCCATACAGAGAAAAAGTCATGAGACAAAGTTGTTTTTAGACAAGATCAACAAGAAGGTTGGTTTTTTTAGTGAGAACTTAACAAAGGGGATTATAAGTATACCATAAAAGTACAATTAAAAAAACCCCAGAGTATAGCAATCAAAAATCATTATATGTCAACATATAAATTCCAAGCCTTACCTTTCAGAAAAATCCCACATCAATATATATATAAATGTATAGTCTTGGTCACTTTAGAGCACACCAGGACTGGACAGATGTTGAAGAAAATATTATATTGTCTGTGGTTGTTTGTTCTTATTTAGAGGTTGCATTTTTCATGGCATGTAGGTACTTAAGGAAATTTACTCAAGAAAAAACTGTAAAACATCTTTGGGGTATGACAATAGGAAGTTTGCCTAAATTGGGCTTTTCTTTTTCAACCTGTGAACTTTTGCCTTGAGCCAGTTTGATGCCTCCAGCTCTTACACCTGAGTCTGCTATCTATGTGTCATGACTATTATGGCTTTGGCCTTTAACAGTTCATTTATCACCATTTTCATAAGAGTTGTTAAGTAATTCTCAGAGACAGTCTGAATCATAGAATCGTAGGGACCTTCAAGGTCTTCTAATCCAACCCCTTGCCCTCATACCATCTCGGACAAATGGAAACCTCCAACAAAATCCCCAAAGTTTTAACTAAAAACTGTCTACTATTGACCTCATCCCATTCCTAAGAGGTCTGTAAGGGGCGTGGATAAGAGCACAAACGTGCCTACCGTTTCTGTCCTATTGTTTCCTTTCATTATATCCAATTAATATAGTTATTGCATACATGCTTATATATGCTTATATGTTATATAGTTACTTTCATGCTTATGCTTATAAATACTGTTGTGACTAAATAAATAAATACATACATACATGCATACATACATACATACATACATACATACATTCATACAAAAAGCTCCAGGATGGAGGATCAACAACTCAGAGAAGCAAGCTGTTCCACTACTTAACCGTTTTCAGTGTCAAGAAACTCCTCCTTAATTTCTAGGTTGCATCTCGCTATGACAAACTTCCTCCCATTGCTTCTTGTCCTACCCTCAGGTGCTATGGAAAATAAATTAACACCCTCTTCTCTGTGGCAGCCCTTCATGTCTTAGAACACTGTTATTATGTCTTCCCTCATTCTTATTTTCGTTAAGCTAAAACAGAGTTGCATTATAAGGAAAATAGGCAGCACAAAAAATTAATGAAACAAATAAAACTAATTCCTTTAGCTATTCTTTGTAGAATTTAGCTTCCAGACTCCTTACCATCTTTGCAGCTCTTCTCTGCACTCTTTCTAGGGCCTCAGCATCTTTTTTAGATTGTTATTAGAACTGGACTGCAGTATTTAGTGCAGTATAAAGCAGAATTATCATCACTTCCCTTCATTATTTTGATGCTGTCCCTTTGCATTCTTTCCTTTTCTGGACTGGCCTGCCCAGCGTGTCCCAGCCCATATTGGGCAGGCCATGTTGCAAGGGTGCCAGACCATCGCATCCCTAAACAGCTTCTCTATGGTGAAATAGGCCTTAAAAGATAGAAGGAAAGGTCTGAAGTATTTTTAGATATGGGTTCTGGACATAGTAAAAGGATTGATTAAAGCAATGCCTTTGGGGGGGGATGTTGAGTCATTTTCAAATCTTGGTGGGGGAGACCCTCTAACAAAATAAGGCCTTATTTATTATTGTTAAGATAATTGGCCATATTACTGTTTAGAGCAGGGGTGTCAAACTCATGGCCCATGGGCCAGATGGGTCACGCACTGGCCATGCCCACGCCCAGTTTAGCAAAGGGGGAAAAGTCACAATACATAATTTGACAATGCAAGTTTGACACCCCTGTTCCTAGAGCAGGTGTCTCCAACCTTGGCAATTTTAAGACTTGACTTCAATTCCCATAGTTCCTCAGCCAGCAAAGCTGGCTGAGGAACTCTGGGAGTTGAAGTCCACAAGTCTTAAAGTTGCCAAGGTTGGAGACCCCTGTTCTAGAGAATGGAGCCTGTTGGTCCACTGAGGAACCTTTAAAATATAATGGTATTTTACAGTTAATGTCAAGTCAACTTGAACTATTGGAATGCAATTTATATGGGACTACCCTTGAATTAGCATTTGGGCATTTGGAAGCTGCAGGTGGTGTAGAATGTGGCAGCACAGGCAGTTCTTGGGATCCCCAAGGTGGACCATGTTACACTGACATTCTGTGAATTGCACTGACGGCTGGTTCCAGGTACAATTCAAGGTGTTTAGTTTATCACCTTTAAAGCCCTTTCATGACAGCGGTCCAGGCTATTTTGAGGAACCCCTATGGGATTGGCTTTCTTCACCCACACCAGCAGAAGGGACATGCTACGGAACCTGTCAGTCAAGGAATGTGGCTGGCAGAGTCCAGATGAAGAGCCTTTTCTGTCATGGCTCCTGCCCTTTGGAATTCAGAGTTCCATCCTTCTGAGATCTGTAAAATGAGGACCTAGACTGTTGGGAGCAATGCACAAGTAATGCTTCTACATTGTAAACTGTTCCAGGAGTGCTGTAAACCACTACAGAGATACGCCTAAAATGTTATCGCTTTGGTATTGCTATTTTTGTTTTTTAACTCCTCATTCCTTTGTTGGATAAGCTTTGCAGCTGGACAAATGGCAGAGATGATAAAAGTATCAGTCTGCAGTAAAAACAATAAAAATGGAGATCTCCAGCAGAAAAAAACTAAAAGTTGAAAATAAAATGGGATGAAGTAAAAGCAGAAAATTAAACGAGGCTTTAGAGGCAGCTCTTAACAGCTGCTTCCTCTTTTTACAATATATTGTAAAAAGGAGTGATGATACCTATTTGTTGTCAGTAACCGGATATTTACTTAATAGATATTATTCAAAGTCAGGTAAATTAAGAGTGGAAAATTCTCCGTGGAAACTATATAACACATTCTTGTTTAATTATTATATTGTATTCTCATACCTACTGTGAGTTCTTGAAAATAATTTTAATTTCTGCCTACTGTATTAGATTCTTAGAAAGATCAGAGCAAATATGGGAGGATGCAGACAATTGGGAAAGTTAATGTTGGGTACCAGCAGTGTAGGACATAATTGTATTTCTCTATGAAGAATATATATTGCTATTAAAGTGTAAAACAGCTTGATTTAATGAAACATTTAACTTAGAAACTAATTTTAGTTTTAAGGAATAAACACATAATACTACTTCAATTGCATTTTCAGAAATGAAATGAAAAAATAAAGATATTTTCATAATATTTTTGCAGTGTATCTGGGATAACTTGAATAAGTGATTTATATTATAAATATACACGCCACCAAATGAGAAATAAGTTTGGTCCCTGGAATAAATAAAAATATATTAAGCCTAATATTGCTTAATGAGTTCTATGTTCTATGCAACATAGTTTTTTTTTAAGTGTAGGATGTTCAAGGATAAGATAGTTTGAAACTCATTCTCATTTTTCCCCCCTGTCTGTAGAAGCGCTCAAAGGGCCAGATTCTTTTTGACAAAGTATGTGAGCACCTGAACCTCTTGGAAAAAGATTATTTTGGACTCACTTACAGAGATATGGAAAATCAGAAGGTAAAATTAATCATTTATTGCAGGAAATCATGAGATGGCATGGGGTCAAATATATTTAATCCAAGAATAAGCAGCTGTAGAATGAGACCAGTGCTTTGCTTAACAATAATTATAGCTGAACTCCTATAACAACTTAAGTAATACTCTCTGAAATATTAAAAGCAATTATTATATCTGATTTTGATATTTTTGAGACTTAAGGAGAATACACTTTTAGTATCCTATTGTATGTTCTTGAAGATGGGTGAAAATTTTAAAAAAGATATATAGCCTTCCAGTTACTGATTTATACAATATTAATGTAACAGCTCATTCATTATTTTTTTTTTACTTTTTTCCCTCAAAATTCCCAGCATTTGAATTTGATAATTCTTCTAAGTTGGTCCTAACATTCATTATTGAAATATTTATGAGGGAGCTTAAGAAAAGAAAAAAATACCTGAAATACCGTGTTTCCCTGAAAATAAGACCCTGACTCATATTTTTTTTGAACTCCAAAATAAGCACTTGGCCTTATTTTCGAGGCAGTCTTATTATTTTGGGGTGCATGGAGCAAGATAGGCTCCTCTTGCAGTTTACCTGATTTCCAGCTGTTTCCCTAACCATATGACCAGCTGCACATGCGGTTAAATATTTTCAGCAAGGGCTTATTTTCAGGGGAGGCTTATTTTTGTGTATGCGCCCAAAAGCCTGATTGGGCTTATTATCAGGGGATTTCTTATTTTCAGGGGTACATTTACAGATGTCCAAACTTCTTGCAAGCAATATTTGATTGAACATGCAACTGCTTTTATTATAGTAGGTAAGCCCAGAAACTCCGAACTGGATTGGTTGTGCCATCAGCCAAGTGTTTAGAATGGATTTAATATGTTTATCCATATATCAAATCTTTCCAAGGACCCGGGATATGCAGATAATGTTTTCTGATTGTCAGGGGATGTAAACTGTTCCAAATAAAGCTGCCTTTTGCAATTGACTGATGGTGATTTTGTCAATGCCAATGGTGTTCAAGTGGTGTTCCAGATGTTGTTGTTGTTTTTGAATTGCTCTCAAGGCACCTATTACTAGTGGTACTATCTCTTCTACTTCTATTTATAGGTATTTTAGTGCATTTCAGGTGTTACAGTGCACTTCTATTACTAGTATATGTCCATCAACCTGGTTTGTAGTAGTTATAAAAAAAATTCAAATACTAAAGTACAAAATGAAACATTCTTGCAAGATTAATCACTATATCTAGATTATAAATAAGCTGAAATTAAGAAAACCAGAACTTCCTTAATCTTATTATATGAACTTGGAGACATATCAGCTCTTAGATTTGTTCTTAAGACCATAAAGTGGTTTGACCAAAGTAATTAAGCACTTCAGGGTCTTACCTGCTCCACACTGACTCAGTTTGTAAAATGTTTCATATTAATTTAGTTTTAATATTGTACTTGTTATTTAACATGATTTATCAAAATATTTGCATACCTAATTTAAACATTTTAAATGTTTCTTTTCAGAATTGGTTGGATCCAGCCAAGGAAATTAAAAAGCAGATCCGAAGTAAGTTTTGGTCAGTCATTTATCAGAGGTAGATTCTACAGTTTTAAAAATACCATTAAATAATAATGAAGGTGATGGTGATAATGTATTAAGCCTGTATGCTGCCCAAATTTCAACAACTCAATCAGTAAAATGCTGACGATGAAGATAAAAGATGGCAAGGGGTCTCATTCCCAAAGTCCTGGGAGAAAAGCCTGGTTGCCACAACTCTTCGAAACAACAGCAGAGTCAAAACTATTTTGGATCGGTTGGGGGAACCTCATTCCAGAAGACAGACACTGTTACAGAGATGTGTTTCTAGGGTTCTGGTAGATGACAGTATTTAATTGAAGGATCCTGGACTTCACAAACTACACAGAATCAAACTGGCTGAGCAGATATTATTGAAAATAATAGGTACTACAAATAACCAAGCCATGGGACATTTAGATAACTAGGAATATTTTAAAAACTTTGCATAACATATTTGAATATATTTAATATGAGATATTATTATTAGCCTAAATCCCTACTATTAAAGATTAGTACAATATTGTGCATATATGATGGTGGTAGCTGAGAAAAGAACTACAATAAGAAAAACTTCTATACTATATTAAGTTCTACAGAGATTATTATGCTGGGTTTTATGGATCATATCCCATTTCTGGAAGTTTATATAGTAGTCCTTATACAGTAGTTAACAGTTGCCTGTTTAACAACCATTCAAACTTATCATGGCATTGAAAAAGTAGTTTTACTACTGGTAAAACTGTGACTCACAATATTTTTACAGTCACATGATTGTCATTTGTGAGCTTCATAGCCAGCATCTGACAAGGAAAATCTGGAGAAGCTTGCAGTAAGTCACAGATCGCAGTGATGATGTTGCACTTAATGAATATGGGTGATTTGCTTTAATGACAGCAGCAAAAAATGATAGTTCAGCATGATCATGTGATGTTTCATTTAAGAACCATGTTTTGCTTAGTGACAAGCTACCAGTCCCAATTGTACTCATTAAGTGAGGGCTACCTGTATAATATAAATAACAGAATTTTTAAGGTGCCGTAAAATTTATTTTTGTTGCAAAAACGTAGCATAACACTTACGCTGCTATGTGTAGGAACTTGTGTCAAAATAAAGTTATATGTAGTGGTATAGGAACAGTGTGTTCTTGATATATCTTTACGGTATATGCACTTAATATGTGATTTAACCCTACCTTTGTGTTTCTTTATTTGAAAACAGTTTTTTTTAAATGCCAAAGATGTGATTGTCCTTTCAGTATCGTGCAAAGGAAATGTTAACAAATTAATATAGGTAGTCTTCGATCTACAGCCATTTGTTCAATGAAGTTAAAATGGGTATGAACAAATAGCATTTATGACCAGTCCTCGGAGTTCTAGTCATCCCAGCATCCCTTACGGGCATGTGCTCGCAATCTGGGTGCTTGGCAACCTGCTCACACAGCCAGTTCCCAAGTGCCCCCACAATCATATGATCACCATTTGCAGTCTTCCTAAGATGAAGAAAGGTTGGTTGGAGTGAGGCCGGGGAGGAGAGAAGCATTAGATCCTACCCTGGCAGCCTCATCTGTGCATAACAAGTCTTGCTGCTGTTATTATACAGAGTATAATAGCAAAGTCCCATTTTTTTCAAGCTATTTGTCCATCAAACCTAAAAAAAAATTATCCTTTTTAGTGTCTTGCAATAATTTATATTTAATTCTTGATATTTTCCCTTTCCATGCAACAAACTTAGAAATAGCTTTTTGCCATTGTTTAAATGGTTTATCAGTCAGTACCAGTATTGTTTGAAATAAAATTAACATCCTAGGTAAATCATTAATTACTACACACTAATGATAAATTTGTCCCACTTCAAGAAATCCTTTCTATTATCATTCCATAACTTAACATAGTTATTCTGAAGCAATATACATGCAATTCATGTAGTCTGAGGAATGCCCAGATACTTAACTTGGTTCTCAATTTTGAAACCAATTTTCATCAAAGTCCATTGGTCATTTAAAGTTATCATCTAGAAGTTGAATTGTACCACTAGAGACTTCTGTATTTCTTCAGTTTTTTTCTTGTACTTTCCATCTAAATATTGTTATTTGTGAACATGATTAAACAGGGGACTTTAAATACACGTTACCCTGCTGTTAATACTTGTGGTTTAAGATTTTATTTAAAATCTTAATTCTTTTATGTAAAAGAATTTTAAACAGAATAATATCTAGGGGATCAAGTGAAAGAGGTAATAGTGTTTTCTATGTTTGAATGTTGTACAGATACAAGCATCAGTGTTTATCTCAGTAAGTTAGTTATGTTCAGGTAGAATTCAACTTTTGAGGCCTCCATGTATAAATATTTGCCATCTTGATCTTTTTTCCATTGGTGCAATATGCATAAAAAAGTGCATTTTGCAGTAAGCATTATCTATTAGAAATTAAAATAAAGTTTCTGTTTTAATACAGGCTTATTTATTGCCTGATGGAACTTGAGATGCTTTTAAAATGTTAAGATTTCTATAAAGAAAAATCTTCTGTGATAAAGTAATTATTTTGTTGGCATGACAGAGGCTACAGAGGCTCCTTCTATGCAACCCTTAACACCTTTTGCAGATGTATAAAAACTTTATGAGTTTATGGATTTTTTAAAAAGTGCTGACAAGCCATACAAGATTGCTTGGTGGGCAGCATAGGGTATAGGCCTGGTTTAAAGGATGGAAACTTTGTAGACAGTAAATAATATAGGTTGCACTTTCAGAATTTCCATAAGGCCTGTTCCATGAAGCATACCAAGGGGTATGAGCAGGCTGTATGAAAATTGGCTAGCACCTGGGCTGACGGTATTCTGCCCCTTTTAAGACGTGTCCCTAGTTAGCTTGGTTGCCCAGCAGCTATAAAAGCAGAGTAGAAATCGGCTAAATATGGTGGGTGGTGTTGTGGAATGGTTTGTGTCATATTATGGGAAGGGAGATAATTTCTGTGACTCTGAAAGTAGAGTCTTGGAATCAGCCTGAACCTGAGAGCAGGAATAGTCTACTACTAATATTAGAAGCAGTAGTAGACCCGGGAAGAGTGTGGAACTGGGACTACTACCCATTGGATCTGCTTGTGTGTGGGTTGCCTAGAGGCCGAGGAGGCTGGTGTGAGCCTTCTGGGGGTTTGGGAGCCCATTGAATTTGTATATAGCTAAAGGAACCTGTGACACAAGGCTTTAATAATAGAACCTGACTTACTTTCAACATCTATATCCATCACTGCATGTACAGTTAAACTAGAGTGCAGCAAATAAGGGAAGTATTAAAATGTGATTAAAAAACCTCCTGATTGATGCTGTCAGAGCAGTACTTTCAGAATAAAATCCAGACCTCATACAAAAGCCTTAAACAAAACAAAGCTGACATGCTGTATTTTGTAATTGGTAAAACAATGTGTGTTGCCATTCAAACTACCCTTTCAAGACCATGCATAAGAATGCATAAAACCATCTAGGTCAACGTCCAAAAACAACCAGTGCTTCTAAAGTACCAGATACTTGGTTTTAAGAAGCCGGTTTCAGGCATTTCAGCAATGCTTACAAATAGCAATCTTAACCTTTGCACAAAATTTGACTTTTGCAATCTTGCTGGAATAAAATAACGATTGCTTTTTAAAATGCAGTGAAGGAACTACCAACACTGACTATCCCATATTATAGACATTGTAGCCAATTTGGCTCAATTTTTGTACTTTAATGAGTCAGAGGAGAAATCTTTAAAAGGTCAGAATTTATTTCATATAGGCTAACCATTATTTATGAAGTTCTGATTTTATACTATTGAGTGCTTTCAAGGTAGAAAAGAGCTCTTTATAAAATAATCATTGGATTCCAGCCATATCATTTGAAGCTTTTGGACTGCCTTCAAGGAACATTTCACATAAACTTTATTATGATAACCTTACTTGGAAGTCATTAGATCACAAATAACAAAGGCCAGACCAAGGAAAAAAAGTAGGAAATGGTTTGCAAATTGAAACTGTTAAAGAGCACTACATGAAATGTAAACATTCAAACCACTTCTTATGCTATACAAATCATCCTTACCCTATCAATAAGCAAGCCCAATAAGATCTCTTTTTTTTTCTTTACAATTTCATTTATGCTTAAGTAGCACTCCTAGAGGTGCTGATGGATGAAATTTATATATATAGGATTATGGATGCAGATTTTGAAGCTCTACTGAATGCCTACTTATCCATGTGGTTATTTCCATATTTATCTCATTATTTAACTCTTACCTAACATCCATGCCTACATCGTTTTATGGAAACTTCAGGTTGCTGAATAAAACCCTCAGAAATATGGAAATAGCTCTTGAGAATTTGAAAGAAGGAACAGGAGAAACAAGTATCAGTGTTGAAAGTAATAACACTATCTACCTCAGTAAATAAATTATAGTGAGTGCAGAAGACAGACAATCCCACTAATATTTTGTTTTATTCTAGGTGGTGCTTGGCATTTCTCGTTCAATGTTAAATTCTACCCTCCAGATCCTGCCCAACTTTCTGAAGATATTACAAGGTAGTTTATGCATTATCACTGAACAGAAATTATTTCTAAAAAATTATTATGACCATAATTTGCTTAATAACAAATTGTTGTCATAAGGTCAGCTGATTTAAATCATTGAGGTATAAGGTTTCCTGCCTGATCAGGTGGTTGGAATATATGACTTCAACAACTCTGTTATTGAGCTGATAAGTATTGGAAAAGCTGTCAGACTTAATAGAATGTTGTTACTTCCTCTAACATTGACTCCTGGATGAGGTTGAAATTTAGCCTCACTCCTAGAAGCTTATCAGAGACACTCAAATTTATCCTTATTGCAGACTTCAGGAATCACACAGCTCAGTTTTTGATTACCCCTACAAAATTTTTAAAGTGTAGATTTCTCTTCTTTCTAATCCCGTATATATTTTTTTAAAAATACAATTCCCAGATTTCTTGGCAATGAGTGCTTCCAAGTGTAGTCCATGTGGGAACCCAACTTGTTTGTTTTTAACCCTTTACATGGGGAATTATTGGAAGATATGTTAAAGAGCTTATGGTATTATCATTATTTTGTTTATTTATATACAACCTTTATTATCTTTATACATAAATCAAGGCAACAAACATATCTAATAGTCCAGCCTGATTTGGGTTGAGAGATACTGGCCCGAGGTCACCAAACTGAGTTTCATGCATAAGGCTGGACTAGAACTCATATTCTCCTTGCTTCTAGCCTGGTGCCTTAACCACTGGCTCTATCACTCTTTCATTATCTATGCTTTTCTAATGGAGAAGTCTTTACTGCAAAAATTTTCAAAAAGATTTAATTGAATAAATTCAGAATAGATTAATGTTGACATTAATAGATGAAATTGTTTGCAAGCAATTATTCACTTAGTTAATAATAACTAAAAAGGAAATGTTCACTTACTACATCTTGCTGTGCCTTGAATAACAAATAAAGCTGTTGCTTCAAACAGCATTTCAGCAATTGTACTTATTTTTGGATACAGGACAATTAGTTTCCAGATTGTGTATATGTATACATGGGGTGCGAAGTGCTTCCATTCCCCCCACCCCCCGGCTATATTTCTTCTTGCTGCTTTTTATGTCCACTATTGAAAATAGCAATATGTTTTATATAAATCGTGTATTTGTTTATGAACCCGTATAAATTTTTTAAATGCTTCTGCTTAAATAGAGAAATGTTAATACACTTTTTAAAATATAAATTTGTTGCAGGTATTATCTCTGCTTGCAGCTGCGAGATGACATTGTGTCTGGACGATTGCCATGTTCTTTTGTCACACTTGCACTATTAGGCTCCTATACAGTTCAGTCAGAGCTTGGAGATTATGATCCTGATGAATATGGGAGTGACTATGTCAGTGAATTCCGCTTTGCACCAAATCATACTAAAGAACTGGAAGATAAAGTAATAGAGCTTCATAAAAGCCATAGGTGAGACATGCAGTAACTATGTTTATAAAATGGGCCTGTGGAACGTCCTGGTCTGCTTTGCTGTGTAAGCTGCCTTAATACCTCCACTTAAAGCAAATCCCTTTGATACAACGAATTGCATAGCTTTAGCAAAAGTGTCAACTCATCGAATTTGGCGTATGCACCGGCATGCATGGAGAACCTACATTTTGAAGAAAATAATTTTTTTCACATGAAACAACTTCACTTTCACTTATGTGGGGTTTTTTTTTCATATTGATTAACTTTAGGGGAATGACACCTGCAGAAGCAGAGATGCACTTTCTGGAAAATGCCAAAAAACTGTCTATGTATGGAGTAGATCTACATCATGCCAAGGTACATACTGTGTTCAACAGTCTAATAATTGAGTTTCTGTATAAGTCATAGACAGACAGCTCTTAGCAATCATAGATAGACCTTCTCTAAGGTGTCCTGTCCCAGTTTGGCCCTTAAAGTTTGCTACTGGTCTACTTATTACCACGGTAATTGGGTCCATTCACCTTGTTATCATCATCTCTTCCCTTCTACCTTTTCCAATATTACTAATTTCTTCAGGAAGCTGGCTTTTTGCATAATGAGTCTTACATGCAGTTTGACAGATTATTTAAACAGAAGTCAAACAAGAATAATGATACATAAACAAAGAAAAACAATAATTACTAATAAATCATAAGTTAAAAATTACAAAAACAAGTTTTGGTAACACGTTCTTCCCCTTCCTTCTATTTTTCTACCACTATTAACCACTATCTAAATATTTATATTGTATTTTACACTTTAGAATAGTGCTATTGAGCTTTTTCATTTGTACCTTGAATGAGAAATCTGATTGATTTTAGCAATAACAATAGCACTTACAATTATATATTGTTTTTTGGTGCTTTACAGCACTCTTTAAGTGGTTTCCAGAGTCAGCATATTGCCCTCAACAATCTAGGTCATCACAGCCAACTTTCATGCCTAAAACAGGATTAGAACTCGCAGTCTCTGGGTTCTAGCCTTAACTACTAGACCATCTGGCTATTTTTTGTCAATTTATAATTGAAGAAGTTAAAAAGTTTTGGATCACATCACTGTTCCAGTATAATTCTGAATAAAATATTTCCTAAAATGAGCCAGGTGCATAATAGATTTCAAAAAGGTCTTTAGACAATTTGCAACCAAATGCATAAATTAAGAAAGAAAAACAATCTTAACTTTCACCGGCTGTTAATTGTCTTTAACAAATAAGTTACAGAAGCATTTTGGGACAAATTACTTTCCAGCAAAAATTTTCCGTTTTTGATAGCCATTTCAGCTATCAAAAGAATTCTGCAAGTAATATAATTAATAAAGTAATATAATTACTTCTTTCTAAACAATTTATGACCATCAAAATTGGGATCATTGAGGCTCGCATAATAGTCTAAAGACATAATTAAACATAAGAGCTATATTGATATTTTTTTTTTGCGGGGATATTAAAATAACAATTTCTGTCCCCTCACTTCCAAGAATACAATAGTTTATTAGCCAAAAACCAAAAGGAAGTAGGTGTTGAGAGGAAGCAGGAAAACAAGTTACTTCAGCAATTACCTTTATATAATTTAAATATTTGTTACTACATATTATTATATGTTTAATAATTAGCTTTTTTCCCCAAGAAGAGTTTCATATATATCATTCACCGTGTAAACAAATTGTGATTTCTTCATTAAACATAGAGAAATTTTGTTTCCTTTAGGAATTCTCTATATGTTTTGACTACATGCTAAATTAAGAATGTGATATTTAATTTACCCCGTCTCATAGGATATTAATAAACTTTATTCTATCTAGCTGATGAACATAAATACCAAGAATTGTATAACATTTTAGTGAATTGTATTTTTCTAACACTCTATGATTCTACGAATAATTTTATATACTTTCTTAAAATTATGAAAAAATGTAAAATGAAATATCATAGCTGATAAATGATCCTTGGAATTGATGTTAGATTTAAAAAAATTGTCCAACCTTTTTTCAGGATTCTGAAGGAGTTGAAATCATGTTAGGTGTTTGTGCAAGTGGTCTCTTGATTTATCGAGACAGACTCAGAATAAACAGATTTGCTTGGCCTAAGGTTCTCAAAATTTCATATAAGAGGAATAACTTCTACATCAAAATTCGACCAGGGGAAGTAAGTAAAATTGAATGAAATTGCTTGTCATGTTTCTCTTGTTTCACAAAATATATAAAGAAAGAGTGAAAAGAAAGAAAAAGGCACCGACTTCCAACTCTCTTTAGCACTTTAGAAGATAATATTACTACCTCAATTTTTTACTTTTACACAACAGTATACGCTAGCCATTTCTGTAACAACAATTACAGAATTAAATTACAGTTTTTCGGACTATAAGACGCACCGGAGTATAAGAGGCACCAAGATTTCGAAGAGGTAAGTAAACAAAAAAAAGGGGGGGTTGTCCTCCCTGGCCCCCAGGAACACTCCCAAATCCTCTGCATACCCCGTTTTTAGCAAAAACAGCATTATTGCCCAGCCCCCGGAGCACTCTACAGGCCTCCCAAACCCTCTGGGCGCCCCGTTTTTCGCAAAAATGGGGATGTTTTTGCCCTCCCCAAACCCCAGGCATACAGCAGGCCTCCCAAACCCTCTGTGCACCTGTTTTTTGCCCGTTTTTGCAAAAAACGGGGCATGCAGAGGTTTGAGACTGCAGAGTGCTCCTGGGGGCTGGGAGAGAGCAAGAATGTCCCAGTTTTTCCAAAAAATGACGTTTTTGCCCTCCCCAGCCCCCAGGAGCACTTTGTAGGCCTCCCAAACCCTCTGCGCACCCTGTTTTTACAAAAAATGGGCCCATTTTTTGCAAAAATGGGATGAAAAGGGAGGTTAAAAAGGGCTGTATTCGGTGTATATGATGCACCAACATTTCCTACTCTCTTTTGGGGGGCGGGGGAAAGTATGTCTTATACTCTGAAAAATATGATAATTGCAATTATCTAATAAGCAAAAACAAAATCAAAGTTTCTTTTTTTATTGCAAACAAAATCTGGAAGAAATTTCTACACAGAAACAAGGTTAAATATATTCTCTTCTTTAGATAAAAGAATCAATTTGACGATCTGTATTTCTCCTTGCTGTGGGGAATAATATTTGCTTCTGTTTACTCATTAATCTTTATCATAATTTATATTAAGAGAATCCCCAATTCAATTTCATTTTTTTCAGCCTAAAGGAAGAAAACACTTTTTCTACTTTTGATATTTTACTAACTATAAAAAATACTCAAATATTACATACAAAGGGAGAGGGGAGAACCTTCATTTTAAATACAAAACTACATTAGAGCTTTGTCATGTTTCATATATCTAGATATTGAATTTTACTTTACATATGTCTAGGTATTGAATTTTACTTTAGAAATCAATGCAGTGTAATCTATTATATTTTAGGCTAATAGTTTCAGCCTTGTAATATTTTGAAATTTGACTTTTCAGCTTCTCCTCATTCCTGTGTACTACTGCTGTAATTCCTTTCTGTTTTCTGCAAAAACAAAGATTTGTAATACAGTATCCAACACACTATATTTACTTAACTGTTGTCAGTTTTTTTGCTATTAATTTAAATGTTATTATTTTAGTTTATTGTGGAGGTGAAATGCTTACAACCTATATTGCTACCCTAACTACAGATTCTAGCAATAAATCTTTGATTCTCCCAATGGAAATCATTTCTTCATCACTCTTTGTGTTGTAATGGAAGATAGGGAGAACACCGGTGAGAATCTATTGTATAGTAGAAAGCTAAACCTCTAACTTCCTTTAAAGAGACAGCTTATGTTGGAATTAATTAATTAATTAATTAAATAAATAAATAAATAAATCTGGAAGCAATTTCTAAACAGAAACAAGGTTAAATTGTTATTGAAGAAATGAAAGATATAAAGCAAATTTTATTTGATAAAATAGAGATGATATCAAAAATAGATTTACAATTGATAGGCCAAGGCAATGACTTGGGAAATGATGTTTCATTGGATTTACAAAAGAAATTAGCTGATGTTTTAGAATTTGAAAAGGAAAACACAAATGATACATCAAGAGAATGACCTGAACATTTTTTTCTTACTGCATTTACAAAAGACGCATGTTAAAAGCCTTGAAGAATTTTGTGTAATAGGATTAAAAAGAAATGAAGAGAAATCAAAATCTACAGTACTTGATTGATGTAAAGATTAAGATTGTTAAAAGTAAAAGGAAGAAACATAAAGTTGTTTTATTTGATCAAGGTTAAAACAAAATGTGTTATGTCTGTGAACCTGGATTTTTTTTTTCTTTCCTAGTTTGAGCAATTTGAAAGTACAATCGGATTTAAATTACCAAATCATCGTGCTGCAAAACGTCTATGGAAAGTATGTGTTGAACATCATACATTTTTCAGGTACATAGTCCTTTTTAACGGATTACTTCAAAGTTCGTCACAATGTAATGAGAATAAATTGGTCAAACGTATGCAAACAAATATAACATTCTTCTTGATCTCTGATCACGGCTTAGCACTTAAAAATATAATAGACACCAGACATACTCTTCACAAAATGTTAGTAAATTCTCGAAACTATAATTGAAAGCCATGTTAGTAAACATCTGTTCTGTTCTTGATAAACAGTAAAATTAAAATATAAATTATTTAAAATATAGATTATTTAATATATATATATATACACACACACGCACGCACACACACATATATATACATACACACTGACATATTGGATGTGGTACAAATCCATGTATCAAGTTACACTCCAGGAATGCTTTCTAGTTTGAACCAACTGGTACCTCAGCTACGGAATTATTCTAGACATATTTACAACTTAGTGAACCATTCTTCTATTGAAGAGATCAAACAATCTTTCCAGATTGTTAACAAATTCATGGATTTGAAGGCCATAGACCTATCCCAGGTCATCCATTGCCTGACCTGGGAAAGTAGGCACACTACGCACATGATCTTCTTGTCGCAGCAATGGCAATGTGATCTTGTGGAGGATTTATCATTATCTTCTCTGTCATGGCCAGACTGCGGTCCTTGAGATTTTCCAGTGCTTTCTCGTCCACATGAAGGCTAGACCTATTGAAATGTTTCATCCTTGGTGACTAATACACGCACTCAGGTTCTAGAGGGAGGTAGAGCATGACCCAGGAGCTCTGCTGTGTGGTCCTGTGTAGGCTTTGACTGCAGCCTGGAACCAGAAGGTGGCCGGGACCCTGGAGAGTCGCATGTCTGTGCCCATCATTAATGCCTGTCTCGTGGCATTAAGAATAGCAAAATGCAAGTCTTTGTCTGCTCTTATTACATCTGCAAACTGCCGCCCAGTAACTGTTTAAAGTCACCCAGTCTCTCCCTAGGGAAGGAGGGATCATAAGAAAATTTACAGGACCATGTTGGGGGAATTTGTCAAGCACCTAATGGATAAAATTGCTTGAATTTATTCTCAGTTGGAATCCAAGCATGGAGTGGGTTCTTCACCCATGGAGGGGGGACTTACCCATTTATCTAGGAGCAGTTTGACTCTGTTGAAGTCGACGGGATTGTGGGTCTGTTAGTTCAGCTTCTTATTCATTAAATTCCTGCCCTTCCTTATTAAAAGCCTCCAGGTGGGTGATTTCCAACTGAGTCCACCCAGTCATTGCTGCAGGAGGGCTTGTTCCTAATACCATTTAAGGAAGCCTTAGTTCAGCCCTTAATCTGGATCCCACAGATTTTGGACACATTCTGTAAATTAGCCCATTGGAGGTATCTTGGTTCAAATAGGTGCATTGTTTAATCCAGTTAAAGGTTACAGGAAAAAGAGTTTTAGTACTATATAATTTAATCTTGCAAGCTATACAAATTATTAATTCTGCATTGAGTGAATTTTTAAATAGGTTTTGTCTTCATTGAAATAAAAGTGAAGCAAGAGGGGAGAAATTGGGGGTTATTTTTTTTCTGTGTTTCCCTGAAAATAAGACCCCATCTTATATTTTTTTGAACCCTGAAATAAGCATTTGGCCTTATTGCCATGCGCTCAAAAGCCCGATTGGGCTTATTATCAGGGGATATCTTATTTTGGGGAAAAGAGTTCCCAGAAGTTCAGCTCATTATTTATTATTTCATGATCTGTTATAGACCATTAGTTTCTGTTGGTATCAACAAATATATATATTTATGCAGACCATTTGAGAATAGATAGCTAGGCTGTAGGAAGATATAATTCATTCTGGAATCCATGTTAAACAAGTGGCATGATAATGCAATTTATAGTTTGCGACTGCCAGTCCATTTCAAACAAACAAAAACTTATTCGTACCCTCAGAATATTATTATTCTGGTCTTGAAATGGAGATGAGTACTGTCCCCTATAGCAGGGGTCTCCAACCTTGGTCCCTTTAAGACTTGTGGACTTTAACTCCCAGAGTCCCTCAGCCAGCTTTGCTGGCTGAGGAACTCGGGGAGTTAAAGTCCACAAGTCTTAAAGGGACCAAGGTTGGAGACCCCTGCCCTATAGTCAGCAACAACTAGCAGAGTAAAAATCTGCAGGGATTCCTTTATCTTTAACCTTTATGCTCAGAATATGTCTGATGATGTTTCCTATATATCTGGAACAAATCCAGACTGATTAGAATATATCATTGTAGTTTTTAAAAACCTCACTTATTCTCTTTGCAAGTATTGCTGTGTTCATTAAAGGAATAACTCCATCTGACAAACAAATTAAAACTTGAAATATTTCATACACCATTTTATAATTGCTAATTGACAATAGTTTTTGCTATAGACTGCATTTTTAATATTGCTTAAAGTGATACTAAATAGCACATTACCTCCATTCAAGAATGGGAGAAAATAGTTTTAAAAACATAATACTTTATTTCAGTTTAGAAAACCAGTCATTTGTAATGTTTATCATGTGTGATATATTCTAGACTCTTGCTACCAGAAGCTCCTCCAAAAAAATTCCTCACACTAGGTTCTAAGTTTCGCTACAGTGGAAGGACACAAGCCCAGACAAGAAGAGCTAGTGCGCTGATTGATCGCCCTGCACCTTACTTTGAACGTTCCTCAAGTAAACGCTACACAATGTCTCGCAGCCTAGACGGGGGTAAGATATTCTTAATAATCCTTACTTGGAGCTTTGTCTCATTTTCGTTTTTAAATAAAACATTGCATTAGAGGACAGATTCAAGTTTCTTGTAATCTCATGTCCCCCCGAGCTTCTTTGGATTACACATGTAAGTATGTGCATGATACGTCATTTATTATGATATGCCTGTTAAACTTCCCTTTTGCTTTCTTATCCTGGCTTATTCATGTGGCAGTTCATAAGCTGTGGAAGACTAAAACTTCAGTTCTCCACATTTGTTTCTTTAGCTGTTCTTCCTGAATTTCTACCCCTTCTGTGCTTTTTTTAGGGCGCTATAGCTATCATTGCTAGGATGGTAAATGCACTCCGCTTGTAATGACTGACACAATATGCAAACTGAATCTAGACATGCTGTGGTTATTTGTGTTTTTCCAAACTTTATGATATAGTTCCAGTGTTCACAAAAATAAAACATATTATAATATGTCAAATCATATTTGATGCCATATTTGATGTCATATCAAAAATAAATAAGATATTATTGAAAGTTTGCATTCAGAGAAATCAGCCATTGATAGATACATATAGATAAACCACATTTACATTCCGTTTAGAAGAAGGAAATAAAATACGAAAACATAGTTTTATGGAGTCATTGGTGCTCTTTGAGCTTAGATATTTGCTTGCTGATGTTTCATTGCCCGACTAAGTAACATCATCAGGTTTGCTCCATGTTTATATACAGTAGCTTGCCCCGCCAGTGTCGGTGGAGTTTGCATTATTCAGATGACTATAAAATCCCAAACCCTAAGGTATTATTGAAAGTTTGCATTCAGAGAAATCAGACGTTGATAGATACATATAGATAAACCACATTTACATTCCGTTTAGAAGAAGGAAACAAAATAAGAAAACATGAATGCTTCTTCTCCATCAGCTAGTATCCAGATAAACAGGGATTAACATCAGACAAAGAAACAAGCAAGAAACTATCAAGGAGAAAATGGAAATATCCACCAGCTCTGGCAGGGCAAACTACTGTACAGGTAGTCCTCGATGTACAACTATTCATTTAGTGACCATTCAAGTTACGAGTGTACTGAATTATGTGCTGCTGAATTATGACTTTTTCAAGCTTAACAGTTGCAGCATTCACAGGTCATGTGATCAAAGTTTGGATGTTTGGCAACTGGTATGTGTTTATGATAGTTATAGTTTATACCACCATTTGTAATCTCTCCAGACAGCTTTCGACAAGCAAAGTCAATGTGGGGAGGGGGAGCCAGATTCACTTAATGACTGCATAATTTCTTTAACTGCAGAAATTAGCTTAACAGCTATGGCAAAAAAGATTGTAAAATGAAGCATAACCCATTTAACGACTTTCTTGCTTAGCAACAGAACTTTTGGGCTCGATTGTGGTTGTAAGTTGAGGACTATCTATATATAAACAGAGACAAATATAATACTCACTAGCACTGATGATATTATCTAGTTGGGCAATGAAACATCTGCAAGCAAACAATCATGCTTAGAGAGCACTAAGGACTCCACGGTTCAGCCCTAACCTACATAAACGTTTTTCTATAAATCACCATATGTGAATGAATAATATTAGAAAGGCATTGCATTAGAGAAAATAGTTGATACAAATTAAGCAAATATGCCTACAAATGTATGTTAAAAGAAATAGTTCAATTGGAGCAGATTTTCATGTGGATCTTTTTAAAAAACATCAAAGGTAATATAAAACTACATGTGGAAAAAGGACAAGTCAAAGAAAACCAAAAATGATCAGTTTATCTGTTCTTAATCTTTGCATTTCAAAAATATTTTTGGCCAAGATAATAAACTAATAGTTAGCATACATCCATACAAATGACCGGTAGGGGAAAAATCTGGTACTATTACATACCATCCAAATTATTATTCAAGGTCTGTTACAAACTGGTATACATATACTTGCCTTGGTGACAAGTAAATAAAGAGTAGCTACCAAATTTAGCCAAGAGAGCTAAAGGACAGCAGAAACTGAACAGACATCATCCTGAAAATATTGAGTCATCTGAGTGACTCATTACATCTCTTTTTTATTACTAAATGTAGTAATTTGGGTTTCTGTACCATAAGAGATTTTCATCTGCAAGTACTTGATCCCCTAAAATTGAATTTATGTGATTGTTGAGCCAGAAATAAATATGCCATATTAATAATTAAAGTTCAGTCATTGTAATAAAACAATGATAGAACTTACAACTTTGGAAATCAGCAACAAAAGGTCCAATAAAATAATCTATGTATTAAAAGAAAGGATGAACTTGCATGTTTTGACATAATTCCTGAATCTGAATTTTATTTTGAAGGTACCCACTCTTATTCACTGAAAAAAAGGTGTATTCTTTCTTTCCCACTCATGTTAAAATGCTCCATTTTGCAAAACACTAGCAGGTTAAAAGTTACTTTTGGCATTGTCTCTCAGTGTATAGCTGCACCAAGATAACAGTTTTGGCTCATCTACCTTTTTCCCTTCTAGCCTGATGCTTAGAAAATCCTTTCCCCATTCTTGCAATTTCAGTTCTCTCTTCCACTCTGTTGCAGACTGAGGATCAAAGCTTTGCTTAAAAGTCATGTCCCTTCCAGGCATGATTATTCTTCCTTTGAAAGGCAGATGTGTTGTGTTAAAAAGAAAAAAAAAAGACATTAGAGCTTCATTAATGATTCTGGAACTGTAACTTTCCTTGGAATTCCACATACTTTTGCATCAAACTAATAAACTTGCTGGGAATTAGTTTGCACTCTTCAGCAGCCCTTCATTTATTGCTATGTGATTCCGCTGCAGGTCACAGCCTACGAATTGGGAAAGACTGTTACTCAGAACACAAGTTTGGGGTCATTGGTCTAAGTGTCTTTTTCCAGCTTTACCGTTTTATTTACATTCTGATTTTCTTCCAATGAACTCCAAATGACTTAATCAAAGTTGGATTTATTCCGCAAAAGTACTGATTCATAATCCTTTGAGTTCATGAAGCTCACTACTTGTAAATGTAAAAAATTTTTTTATTCATTTATGTTCATTTTTTTTTTCCATATAATACAGATTCATTATGCTTCCACTTTATTCTATAATGCAAATTATTGCACAAAATATTTTGTGCAAACTTTCATCTCTTAATACAGATTTTTAAGTTTTTATTTTTTTTATTCCATGTAAATCCTAAGTGATTTGTATGTACTAAAGCCAATTGCACCTGTTTCGTAGACCAGAAAAGAACTCGTCTAGATTGAAGTGTTGAAATTATTTCCAACAGCATCCTTCTGAAGACAGATTGAATTCTCCCTGTCCATTGCAGTTTATTTTGCCCAAATCTTATAAATCTGTTCTGGAAAATTCTGGAAGATTAAGAGGGAATAGAAAAGTCATTCTTATATGACCATAAGTCTTGCATAATGATAGAGAGCTAATTTTCATCATCTGCATGCATACTTTATTTCCTTAAAAATGATGAAGATAAGTTATATGAGATAAGAACTCTTAATCCAAGTTCTCTGAGGAATGTATGGTTAAAGGATCTGGATATTTAAGGGAAGGGAAATTATGGTAGTTGTGTCTAAATCTCTGAAGGTTGTCACATAGAAGGGAGAATGGACTTACTCTATTTTTTCAGAAGGGAGAACCAGATTAAAATCACAAGGAAGGAAGCCCAGGCTAGATGTCAGCAGGAATATGAGCTGTCAGTCAATAAAACAGATTGCCAAAGGATGTGCTGAGTTTTCTTTTCCTAGAAGATCCAAAGGTGCTTTTTTCCCAAAAGGCAACTGGACTTAGTTTTTCCTTGAAGACATTTTGCTTCTCATCAAAGAAGCTTCTTCCGGACTCAAGAGGCAAAGCGTCCTCAAAGAAAAACAAAATCCAGTTGCCTTTTGGGAAAAAAGCATCATTGGGACAAGGTGCTGGATGACTGAGAATCTCCATAGACACTTTCTTAGAAGAGTTGAAATAGAAGCTGGATGGTCATCTGTCAGATACGTTCTAGTGCAGCGGTCACCAACTGGTGGTCCGTGGACCACTGGTGGTCCGTGAGAAAATTTTGGTGGTCCCCAGAAAAATTATTTGGATTTCTTATATTGCACTAAATCAAGGGTCCTCAGACTACGGCCCCTGGACTGGATATGTGCAATGAACGCTTGTGTTGCTGCAGAGAGTCTCCCCCTTCAGGGTCTTTTTGTGTGGGTTGGGGTCTGCTTCAGCCTCCTGGTGTGGGGTTTTGGGCAAAGGCTGGAGGGAAGTGCTGCTGATGGCAAAGAGCCAGAGGACCTTATTTCAGTGGGATTGCATCATGCCTGGAACTGGCTGACCATCTCAGCCTGCTGAGCCTCCAGGCGCCGGTACCTGGCCTTGCGCTCCTGCAGGTCTTCCCTCTGCTTGGAAAGCCTATGCTCCTAGTCTTCAGTGAGGTGCTTCTGCTGAGCCTCCTTCTCGGTCAGATCCAATTTGAACTGATCCAGCAGTTTTGCCAACTCTTTCTCATGGTGGCTGCTTAGCTCCAACAACTGCTTCCTATTGGGACCCTAAGGAGCCCGGGCAGGCAGGGGAGGAGTGGGTAGGAGGGGAGGGGAGGGGCAAGTAGGAATCGGTGAGGTGCCCCTCGAATGAGTGACATCAACTTGGTCATGCCTACCCAGTCACATGACCACCTAGCCACACCGACCCAGCTGGTCATTAAGCAGATCATATTAGTGGTCCATGGGATTTAAAATTATGAATTTAGTGGTCCCTGAGGTCCAAAAGGTTGGGGACCCCTGTTCTAGTGGAAGGGATTTCAAACTTTTTCCAGCCACAGTACCTGTTATTTAAAAAAAAAAAATTCCCACAAATCCTGATATGCAGAACGACAGAGTGGCACTTATCCCCCCCCCTCAGTTTAGGTAGGCTGGAAAGAAAATATCAGTCACCTAGTACAGCTGACAGATGAAGCTGATGCATTTAGTAAACCCATCTAGGTGTATTAGATATCTACATCAGCCCATTTTATACACTTCTCCCTCTCTAGATGGTTTCACAGAAATTGCCTGTCTAAAAATGAGGGAGAGTGGTTTGTCTGTGATAACATGAATGGGGGCTGTCTATTGTCATATGTGGGATACTTGCCACTATTGGAAATGCTGCTTTGCAGTTATATTCTTTGCAGTTATATTCAGGTGTGACAATCTGCTTGTCAAGTTGGGCTCTAGGGAGTAGATGGGGTTGCTGCTACTAAAATGGAATCTGTGGATGACTTTGGAGAATGAGGGGAAGAGATGCTGCTGAGGAAACAATCAGGAGAGGCAGAAGCCCCCAGGCTTAAAACTTAGGAAGGATGCACTCTCATAGATCAAGTAAATAAAAATTGTGGCCGGAACATTTTACTTTCAATCAATCAAAATTCAGGTGCTTGGCAACTATTTATGTTGGTTGTAGCATCTCTGCTTTACACGGTCCTCATTTTCTGCCTTCCCAGCCGGATTTTGACAAGCAGTCAATGGGGGAGGCCAGATTCGCTTAATGACTGTATGAGTCACTTAACAACTGCAGTGATGCACTTAACAACTGCAGCAGAAAAGGTTATAAAATTGAGTTTGTTTCACTGAACCGTCTTGCTTTAGCCAATTGGCCATTCTTGTCCCAATTGTCGTAAATTGAAGACTACTTGTATATGATTAGAAAATGATGCTGTTGTATTTATATGTGCAAAGCATTTTGAAGAACTATTTTGCAACATTTGGCAGCACATACAGAGGTCCTGTTTTATAATTGCTCCTGCCTATTGTAAAACATCTCTTTGTTTTGTACAGCCCTAATGTATGCTTGTATATTTAGTGTGATTCAAATTGGTATAATAAAGGCTTGATGAAATGGCCATTTTTTCCCCTTTCTTTAAATTACTTTTTAACCTACTCTTCAAAATCTTTTTTTCTTTCCAATGAATTAGTGATACGGGTGCTTCTTTGGGTCTATATGTCAAGCTCATTAGTATCTTGCATTTGAGATAATTGTGATTAATTAATTACCTCTGGTTGCTAATTGACTATTTTTTAAGAAATTACTTTCAAGCAGTATATATTAATCGTCTGTATTATCACTTAGGTTCTTTACCTAAGTGTAGTGCAGTGTGCTCAGATAATTTCATTATTTTCAAATTATCCTAGGACAAACTTTTAGAAAAGAAGATTCTGGGTTTAAAAGTATTTGCATGCATGTGAATATATATCAAATTTTAATACAACATCTGTATATGCATATGCATACACATACATGCATATTAATTTTATTGTTTTAGATAGGTATTTAGTATTTATGTTTCTGCATGTTTTAGAAACATGAGGCTTCCATTTCACTGGCAGACTGCTTAATGCTGTAAGCCTGTGCTCACTTGCCTGGGCATAAATCCCATTGAATTTAATGAGATTTACTTTTGGGGTAGGCATGCACAGAATTAAATAATTAATCCATAATGTAGTTTTACTTAGCCTGATGAATCATCTGTTTAAGATTTCACCTCTTCACATTGCATTTGCTTTTAGCATCAGTGAATGAAAACCATGAAATGTACATGAAGGATTCTATGTCTGCTGCAGAGGTTGGTACTGGCCAGTACGCTACAACAAAGGGCATCTCTCAAACAAACTTGATAACTACTGTGACGCCAGAGAAGAAAGCAGAAGAAGAGAAAGATGACGAACAGCTAAAAAAGAAAGAAGACGAAGGCACTCCAGTTTCAGCAATACGGCACGATACTAAGGTATAGTTTTATGTTTTTATTTTAATTCTATCAACTGAGCAATATTAGAAATACCACACAATTTTGGTGACAGAAAGCATAAGAAAGTCGTGGCAAATCACCAGTGTTTAGTAATAAATAATTTGTGATTCTGTACAGTAGCTTTTTTCTGACAATTTTAAGATGAACAGTGGCAATTTAATTTTATATAGAGAACATGTTTCACTTTTGAATATGCTACCGGCTCTACCATGTAAATAACACTTTTCATGAATTACTGCATTTTATTTGCCTTTTTGAATTGCTTTTCAATTATTTGTCATTATGAGTGCTAACTTCCTTTTTTCCTGATCTTAGAATCAGTATTTCTAGTATAAATTAAAGTAGAGAGCATATTATTGTACGTTTTGCCGTTCTATTTCTATGTTATTGTCATAATTCATGTGAAATTACTTTTAACTCTAGATCATGTTAATTCCAGGTCTCCTATTATCAAAAAAGTTGACCTATGGGTAGACCTTCAAAAAATATTATACAGAATGAACATCTATGACTAGAAAGATTAGCTTTACTCCCACATCCCTATATAGCAGAGGTCTCCAACCTTGGCAACTTTAAGACTTGTGGAGTTCAACTCCCTGGCTGAGGAACTCTGGGAGTTGAAGTCCACAAGTCTTACAGTTGCCAAGGTTGGAGACCCCTGCTATATAGTATGTTATATATTTTACAGACACATATATAGTGGCATAGGAGTCAATATACCTGTATCACTTAGTACAATAAATTCAGTGTTTATCAAGGTTTGGGATGTGAGTCCACCCAGTTTGGACATTTGAGTCCAATAATTTAAGGCGTTAAGTACCCACTGTGTTTCAACATGCTTTTATAAAGATATGCAGATTTACTTTTCCATAATCCTGCTTGTCACATATTTCTCTCACAACCATTGTTTTTCAGTAGTTTTGCAGCACACCCCAGATATAGTTGGAATACACTCTTTCTACAACAACGCAGCTTGAAATAGGCATCTTTTGTGAGTGCGGTGTTGGCACAGGACAGACTTACCCACAAAATTTTGTCCTTCCAAACTGGAACCCCCAGAATTCCCAATCATCATAGGTAAAAGCTGAGAACTGAAGAAGTTAAATTCAAGTGCCTAGGTAGGAGAGACTTCTGGATAGGTATACATTATCACAGCAGTTACTTTGGTTATTGCAATATCATCGCAAAATGTATGAATTCACACTTTTTAAAAACTTACTTAGTTGCTAAAAGGACTTTTCATCTCTAAATAAAGGAAATTATTAAAATAAGCAGAAAAAATTATTCAGCATTGCAGTTGTCATTCAATTATAGCGGTGTTTCTCAACTTTAGCCATTCTAAGATATATTGGTGGAGAATTCTGGGGGTTGAAGTCCAGACAACTTAAAATTACCAAAATAAGAAACACTGAATTAGTGGCTAAAAATGAAGAGTGACATTTATAGTTGTAAACTACATTGCAAGAACTGTCTGGCCGTAACAATGCTTTTTGTATCCAATTGAATGCTCTTTAATTTTTTGGGCAATTAAAGTTCACTAAATGATAATAAATAGGAAATATGGTATATTCTAGGGATTATATTTCTTCAAATGTAGATGCAAACTTTTGTCACCATGATGTTTATTTTTGTTTTTTAAAACTCCTACTAGAATTGTGTTGGAATATAGAACTTCAAATAAAGGTGCTTAAGTTACAATAAATAGATACCACAATGTAATAATTATGTCTATATTATTAAGGGATAATGAATAATACAAGAAAAGAGGTTCAGAGAAAAATATACCAAGATAAGTAGTAAGAAACTAGGAGATAAATATTTTCCTATATAAATAGGGATTTATATATTCCATTTTAGGACCCAGTCTATGATTAGTTTTATATAACTGCAAATATCTTCAAGTGTGACTGTATCAAAATATATGTAAACTTTGGACAAGGCCCACACCTGCTCACTGGTTTCAATCTCTGTCCTGAAACGTGTCCTGAACTGTAGAGATAGAATTACAACAGCATGGACAATATTTATCTTCCAAATATTGTTAAATCACCTGTTAGCAGACCTAGCCAAAATAATCAGTAGTGAGATATACTATAATTGCAACATCTGGAGAGTCACAGATCACCAGTTCCTCGGTAACAGGAAGCACAGCTTAAACTCCTTCAGAAATACTACTTGCATTGCAGTCAGTGAGCATTATTTCTTCATACTATTTGTTTGTTTTTGTTCTATCGATAGGAGTTCTAGAATTTTATTGGAAGATGTTAAGGATTTTTAATTAGAAGATCAATTGCAATGGACATTCTGAAATATCTGAAAATCAGTTGGATCAATTTATATCTAACCTCCCATAAACATTGTTTCTAGAGTATTGGATGTGTAGGATTACTTAAATATTTAAATATTTAGTTTCTAACTTTTGTCTTCTGCAAAGGAGTTGCTATCATGATTTGAAAAATATAAAAGATTAACAACAATAAAATAATCAGTCAGGACAAATGTTCACAGTACTTGAAACAGCAAAAACCAGGAAAAAAATCTAGCAGCAAATAAAGCATTTGCTGAAATTTCTACTTTGTGGAATACATGTGAACAAGGTAAACCTAATTTCTTTGGGAAGGGTGTTGTTATAGACAGTATTTTTACTTGAGACTATGTTTGTGCATATTTCTTAGATCAGTGCCTTGTAGTCAAATGGAGCAACTTACCCTAAAAGACTGTCAGGTTTTTATCAAAAAATAAAATAATTTTCCCACTATCAAAGTCCCAAGTCATTTAGAATTTTTAACCCAAACTTTGAATTCCATTTATAAATTAGTTACAAAGATAATTTATGACATGGTTAGTAATCTCCATAAATCAAGGACAATCCAGAAGGAATAAATCTAAACGATAACAGCAACAAAGAAAGAGAAAATATTTGCTACTATTTATTAAGTCAACTAAATTTTATCGTCAGCATTGACAGTCCTGGTTGAGAAGGCCTCTTGAAATTCTCTATAATGCAAATAACGCATAAGCTTTCTTTTTAATTATTTATTTGTATTCCATCATAATTATTTTGAACAAATGACTGTAAGCCGCCCTGAGTCTTCGGAGAAGGGCGGGGTATAAATGTAAACAAAAAAAAAAAAAAAGGCAGTGTACTTATCCAACACACCTTCCTCCTCCTATTTTCCCCACAACATTAACCCTGTGGGCTGGAATGGCTGGGCTGGGCTGAGCTGAGAATGACTGTTCCAAGATCACCCAACTGGCTTTCTTGACTAAGGTGGGAGTAAAATTCAAGATCTCCTGGTTTTCAGTCTGATGCCTTAATCAGTAGACCAAAAGCATTCCCCATGGATGGAAATTTTGAAAATATTTGTTCTTCATTATCCAGCTGCTGTTTCACAAAATAAATTAGGAATTAAAATAATAAGCTAGGAATTACTAGAATAATAATTCAAGGAGCAAATACAAAACGCTATGTTTATATAGAATTCCTGTTCTACTGCTAGCAATGATTATTAAGCTAGTGGTGAATATTATCTTCCATTAACAATTTTTAACAAGATATTGTACGTGCCTGAATCTAAGCATAATTTGAGAGATTCAGACACAGATGAATACGGCCTATTAGTAGGAAAATTCTGGATTCGTGTAAAAGAAAATATCCTGTATTCCTATATAGACTTATCTGGAAGCAGATCTATTGCAATAAATATACCTTGATGTAAATTCGTTTTTATAAGGATGGCTTATTATTTTTCGGGTAGATCTTGTTTAAAACCAAAGGGATTTTTTGCAATCTTAAATCCTTTTGTTTGCATTCGCTATCTAGGACACTACAATTCATTCTTAACCTCCATTCATTTTTCTCTAATATTCAACATTCTGTAAAGGTAAACATGAGTGGTTGTCAGTAGGCCATGGAAGAAGACTTACTTCCTTAGGTTTTTATTTTGTTAATCCTAAATAATTTTTGCTCTCGTTTTTGTAATTAGTGGTCCAACTTTAGTAAGAGATCTTAGTTAAATTTGTAATAGAGGAAGGAGTTGCTGTTGTTTTCATTATAGCAATATATGGTATTACTGTAGACACACTCCTCTGTGTTCAAAATATTATAGAAATATGTAATGCAAAGTCTTCTCCCAAAATTGTGGGGAATTTCTGGTTAAAGACTCAGAATGTCACAAAGAAAGGAATCCTTTTTTTGGAAAATAAACTTGAACTTATGAAGTATTACTTGTCCTTTACTCGTTTGCATCATTGTCCTCTTCAGTTTCCATATCCATTTTACGATGGTGATCAAATTGGGAAAATGATGGCAGAATGAGTACTGAACCACAGATTTAAAGTCGTGGATTCAGAGAATGACCGACTGTTTAGCATTCCTGCTCTTTTTTGAAATGCCAGATTATATCTTTGGAATGCCAAAGAGGAAGGTACAATGAGCTGAAAAGGGAATGGTATGTGTTAATACCAGAAAGAAGCATATAGCCTATATAGTTTCATTCTTTTGCAGGGTGATTTTAAGCCTTTCAATTTGAGAATTTCCAGTTTGCAAACTTAATGTAGCAATTAAATGTGTATGTTGGACTTTTTAAAATAAGATAATTAATAATGTATTTTAATAGATGAGTTGACTTTGTATCTGGCTGCCCTCATAGAATACAGCATGGAAATTGGTATAATTAATTCAATTAAACTTGTTCTTTTAACTTTATGCAATTAACTTTTATATACAGAGGAAATTAACCAATTATAATTTTCTTTTTGTCCTTTTGCTCTTGCACTTGCTATCTTTTCTTTCATCAGCCACTTTTGCCTGGCATTGATTCATTAACCCCCTTGCCATCCTCACCAACTGGTCACTTTGCATCTTCAACAGAACTCCATAGGAGGAGGTGTAAGGAGAATAGTAAAAAAATATTAGATGGTGAATCATTAAAAAACATCAGTGAAAAGCACGATGAGACCGATTTGAACTTCAGCAGAAAAGGAAGAGCTTATTCTGTTGAACGTGACATGGCATTTAATTATAAGCAAAAGGCCAGAAAAGGTGGAACATTATTTTCTTTCTCCTTGCAACTTCCAGAATCCTTCCCTTCTCTCCTGGATGATGATGGCTATTTATCCTTTCCAAATCTGTCTGAAACAAACATCCTGCCACAAAGTGTGCAGCATTTCCTTCCCATTCGCTCACCTTCCCTTGTGCCTTGTTTCCTTTTCATCTTTTTCTTTTTGCTTTCTGCTTCTTTCTCTGTACCCTATGCTCTCACTCTCTCCTTTCCCTTGGCTATGTGCCTCTGCTACCTGGAGCCCAAGGCGGCCTCCTTGACTGCTTCACTTGAAAATGACCTGAGTGACAGTTCAGACGAAGAGGTGTGTACCTCGACACAGAACACACTTTTTTCGTGTTCATTGTTTCAGTCCTAAACAGTGTTAGAATGCTGCACCAGTAGTCCTTTCAGAACCACATTTTTGTCTGTGCTGATATGTTCAGATTTTTTTTTTAATTTTTGTTGTGTTGAGAGTGTAGCTTGAGCCCAGGGTTAGGCACAACAGAAAGTGTATAAGATGATCACTTTTACAAATTGCTCCAAGGTAATGGAAGTTTCAAATAGTTTATTTGAAATACAATCCTGAGTTGTGGATTTTCAGCTGTAAAACGAGAAAGCATTCTGCTTGTTTATTGCTCCTTGAAAGTAAATAGTTTTTATATAAACTTGCATCCAGCTCAAAATTTATAACACTAGCTAAATAGGAAAATGAACTTCTAAATTACCTTTTATCCTTAAAAGGAATTTAATGTAAAAAATTTGTGTACTGAGAAAGAGAAGATCCAAACTGAATTTCTTGGAACAATCCCATCTGTTGAAGAATAGCCGAGAAATTGTGTCTAACATTTACTGCAGCCCACAAAGCCGCATAGATGCAGACACAGGAGGAGAGCACAACTGGAGGGTGTTTCAATTCTGTATTTCCCTTATTGCCTGACTTATTTATTTGCTTAGAGCATTTAATAGGAGTTATAATCAAAGTGAAGAACATGCTTAACCAGGTTTAACAAAGAAGTTTTCTAGTCTAGTGATAAATCTTTTATAGGATCAGTGAAGCCTAGTTAGGACAAAATACTGTCTCCTAAATCCAAGCTAATTCTTTCTTCTATAACATAAAATTTGAAAACTGAGTTGTACCATTCAGTGAATAGTATCAAATGTATAAGATGCAAGAACTTTATAAGCATCTTTTAAGTAAATCACAAGTTTTTGAATAGAACCATTTGCATTTTGCAAATTGTTTAATTAGAATTACCAATCAACCCAAATAATAATTTAAAAGCATATTTTATTATTCATTACAAAGCAAACTTGCTTGCCAGTAAGTAAAATGAAATCAATAAGATTTATTCTAAATAAAATGTAGCTGGGATGGGAGAGGATGAATTTTCTAGTTTGTTTGCTTTAGATTGGCTTGGTTCAGATGTAGTGTCAAATCATGATTTGGAACTATGCAGTTAGACTTGTGCTTGCTTTAAATTTTATACCAATTCAATTAATTATTTTGTTTGTATAGAAATTATACTGTGCCTTAATATTTGCCAGTTCAGGGCTCTGTATGCCAAAACACGAGTTTTAGATTAACAAACTAGTTGGCAATCCTGGTTGAAAGGTATCAATATTGTAACACCAAATCATGTTGTTATATATGAACCAAGCTTGTGATTAGATCAGGACTAGCAGTTGTCTGCTAAATTACACCGAATTGTGCCTAATCCAGGGTGCTTCTCTTGTTTGGACATATTGCATGATATTTTCTTTTGAATCTTTGCATGTCTGCATTACATCAGCAAAACAAAACACAGCAGTTATGAATATAATGAGCTAGGAAAAATATCTGCTTTTAAATTCCAGCAGTCGTTCCAACAGACTTCAAGTTGGTCAATGATCTAGTAATTATTTGCTTTGAAGGGAAAGTCCCTTAAAGCTGCTTAAAATCTCACTTTAAATTTCTGTGTTACCTCCATTTCTTGAATCCATTTGCTTGGGAGTACAGCCCATTGAATTGAATACAGTTTACTTTTGAAATAGATACATATAGCATTGTGCAGTAAAATTCTTTGCAAGAGCAGAAGGAACTCCATTCTAAGTAATACATGTAAATAATAAGTAAATATTTTGGATTTGAAAATGTTCTCTGATGTAAAAATGCTTGAGCAATCTAGAATTTTAACTAGCAACTAGCTAGCAACAGCTATAACTCTAGATGCAATTTGTGAGTTGCCTCTAGAGTTATAGTTGGTGAAAAGACAAGACAGGAAATGTAGGGTCATAGTGATACGATGGCACATAGAGAAAAAGAGATCAAGATAAACTGCATAGGTATGCCATACGTTCCTTGCAATTTATTTAGGATCCGTACAGTAACCTTAAAGTTAAAACATTCAAGTGCTATCCTAATTAACAGGCAAGTATTATTTTGGACTGAAGAAAATCTTTAATTGTTACCATAACAAATTAATTGCTAACTGCAATATATCTTTATTTAATAGGACTTATTCCCAAGTAACTGTACCATTTTAGTTTTAACATTAATTTTAATTTTATACAATCACTGAATGGAATGTCCCCCCCCCAAATTAATACATTGATTTAGTTATTTTAATGAAATTGTGACATACTTTTATATTATTTCTTTGAAACTGCTGTCTTCATTCTTTATGCTGTAGATAAATTTGACTACATTTTCCTTTGAATAGGAATTAAGGGAGTTGTAGTCCAACATTCACACTGGTTGTTATAAGTATCACCATAATAAATATATCAGTGCAAATTTTGTTCAAAGCAACTTTAACAACTGTTCTCAGTAAAGTAAAGTAACATTTCATGTCAATAAGCACATTTGGATTTGAGATCATTTCATTGATCATCTCACAAAATGGCTCCCATTGAAAAGGGAACTTAGTTTGTTTACAAATAATTGCTTAGGAAATCATTCTGGACTTGGCCGGTCATAAAATATTGTAAATTAAAATTAAAAAAAGAAATAAATGGTAAACTGGTAATGCAGCCCCCCCATGCATCCCAGAAGATACTTTATAGTTGCTAATGTTCCTGTCTCAGTGCTATCCTAGTCTTTAAAAAAGCAAATAATGCAAGAACTGGTGTTGGTGATGTAGTGTTTCTCCTTGTCAAATACATGTGAATGTAGGTGTAATCCAACCCAAAGCATTGTGACCAAAAAAGGAATAGGCTGATTATAATTCTGGTTATATACTTCGAGTAGTCATTTTTATATTTATACATATGAATGATTTACCAGCACAAAGACACTACTAGGAACTCTGTAGCCAAGGTGCATGTTTGGTAGAAGTGAGCCCTATGTTGCCAAGCTTCTGGATGCAACTTCCAGTCTCTTTTCAATTCCATAAAGAACAGCATGGCACTTAAGGTACCGTGTCAGGACAAACTTTTGCTAGGGGAATGGAAGATGTTCATAGGAGTGCACTGATGAACTTTTGAAAATCCCTAATTATGGGTAAGCAACCTGTTCTTTTGCGTATTCGCTGTGTATGGGTAACTAGCAGACTTACTTTGATGTGAGGCTCATACTTCTGCTAAGAAAAAATTGTAATGTCTGCAAGTATTCCCCAAAATGTATCCTTATGCATTTGAATACCCAAATACTGATGTGTTGTGGAATGTATTTTGGCAATAGAACCAATAGCCTGGATAATGATAAATTGGTATCTTGAACACAATGGGTAAAAAAAAACATTAGAAGGTTGCTTTTTCAATACTGAGTAAAAGAGAAGGGAATAGCAAAATGATACAATTTTATCTGCATAAAAAGCCAGAGCTCACTTAATTTTATAAGGTATGAAGGGCATTCATTCAAGCAAACATAGGAAAACTTTAAAGACATAAGAGAGGAGTTCCTACACAGTTTGTAGTACAGCAAGCCTTCTAGTAAGAATGATAGGCTAGCAGGAATTACAGTGTCAGTTTAGTGGTACAACGCCTGGATGGAAATCCTGAGATTCCCTGTAAAATGGAATATTGTGCTACAAGTTATAGCATATCTTCAATAACATAAGAAAACAGGATCCGAAAACATAACTTTCTAGGTCATATTCATACTACAAAGAAATCTTCAGTAAAGATGAGGAATCATAAAGCCTTGTGGTAGGAAGAAACTGGGTTACTGTAGAGAAATTATTCCTTCCATGGCTGAAAGAAAGCATTTCCCAGGGATATTTTGGGACAGATTACTGTTGCACAAATGTAGTGAGCATTTTAGGGTGACACAAAAACATCTGCCTGAGCACATCACTAAACAGATGTAATCAAACCAAATGCAATCTACTTGCTTGTACAAATCAAATAATTTCTGGAATGAACAAAGTGAATTGCAATGGAGACACAGGCTAATGTTAAAACTACAGCAACAAAGCAACAAAAAATGTAGATTCCATCCATCTTTTATATAAGAAAAGCTGGTGTACCGATGGTTGCCATTTAAACTGTATGAAAATTGAAAAGCACTGTAATGCATGGACAACTTTGGAAATGATAAAACATCCGAAGAAATTGATAAGGAAGCAGTGATCCTTTGGGGATTAATTGCTCTTGATAGACTAGATTCTGCTTTCAAACTTGGAAGGATTCAACACTGGATAAGAATGTTGCTGAAACAGGAGATACTAAAAAGATAAAGAAGAAATCACCACCAACATAGGTTGGCAGAGGAGTGCCAAAAGAAACAGATATAGGTAGTTGAAATATACATGGGGATTCTGAACAGATACAGCCAGATCACCCTTCTGGATAAGTGTGGCTAGAACACACTGGCATCATTGTTAGCTTATATATTACAAAGACATGATTCAGTGCATCTCATCTTCTGGGGAAAGGCTAAATTGGAAAAGTAAAGAAAATATCTGAATGGCAGAAACTCAGTTTGCAGAGTAGTGGCGGAAATGTGGAAGAACTGGTGTTGCAAAAAAAATTAAAATTGACACATGTAGTAAGAACCTATGGTGCCAATGACAAGCCCCATGGGCACAAAAGAGATGGACGTGAGTTTTTCTGGAAGCCAGCCAGAAGAGTAACAAATTGCAGTCATGTGACAGCAAGACACTGCAACCAGTCATAAATGCAAGTTGGTTGCCAAGCATCTGAAATGCAATCAGGATTGCAAAGGAAGATGTGGCAGTCATAACCTTGAGGATAGAGAGTCATAACCTAATGGTCTTTACGCAACTGGTCATTAAGCTAGGACTTCCTGTAAACATAATGAATGTGATACTTCTTTTTCCTGCATTGAAATAACAAGAGAATTAACCTAATAATGCTGCTGTTCATGGAGGCCTCACAGAAGAGTGAAGGGCCAGCAGCTACCTTGGCCAGGGGTCTAGTCAACAGTGGGAGGAAGAAGATGGTGAAGGTCAGTAAGGATGGCAGAGTACAGGGCAACCAAAATGGTAGAGATGAGTGGGTGGAGCGGATTGAAGTTCACATAGCAATCAAAAATGCAGGCAGGCTGCCAAATGCCCAATTTTTCAACACATGACTGTGGGGATGCTGCAACAGCTGTAACTTTGAGGACCAATCATAACTACCATTTGTTCAGTGACATTTTAACTTTGAACAATCACTGTATGAATAGTGATTAAGTGAAGACTACCTGCAGGTAAACTGTTTCATCAATTTAGTGATTGTTATTGCAACCCCAAAGATGAATTAATCCAATTGCATGTTTAATATATTACATCATTTGCTCATGAAGAGTTTCAGAACAACTGTAGAAGTAGGCGACCTGACACTATCCAATTGTGTAGGCTTTCAATTCCTATATGTCCCAAACAGCATGGCAAGGGATTGTGTAGTTGTAGTCCAAAACATTTGGACTGCATGTTATCTATCTACTTATACAAAATAACCACTCTGTCTTAAATGAATATTTTAAAACATATTTCAATCCTTTGGATCATTGTATAGCTTGACTTTTTTCATAATAACCCCATTCAATGTTTTATACATTTATTTTAAAGTATTTTTTAATCTCTTTGTTGTTCATTTTGAGACAGTATTAATAAAATTAAAGTATTCATGATACATAATTAGGATGTATCAATGCTGGATGGTTAATGCTGTGCTTTGTTTACTTTGATCATTTGTACTTTCTAAATGTTACTTAAAATACATTGCTATGTTTTATAAACACTGATAGAAAATATAGATTTACATAACAAAGGATTCTCTTGCAGCTAGATCATTTCAATGTTGAGAAATGTTAATTCTGTTCAAGATATAGCTAAATTCGTTCTGTTTGTGTGTTTGTTAAAACTTTGCTAATGCAGACAGCCTTAAAACCATGTGAGAACAATCATTTGTGCAAATGAGATAAAGTCAAGGAACTGTTATAATAGATGTGTTTATAGATTTTCCTTCTCTAAATGAACAAATTATAGAACAATATTTTTATAATGTCTCATTAAAAGTACTGTACAGGGCTCCCCGAAATTATAGAGAAGTGCAATTTTCACATTTTGTTGCTTATTAAAGTCAGTGGCTCTCTTTAGAAAAATTAAAGAAAAATATCTTCTTGTTCTGATTACGTTTTGTTTGGCTAACCAATCTCGAAGATGGCTTAATTGGTGTTCCTGCACATTGCAGAGTATTGTTCTAGGTGATCCTTGTGTTCCTTCGAGCTCCACAATTTAATGATTCTGTGTAACACAAAAGCCACTACTTTGTACAGTGTGCCTTGATCTTAATGCTGTCTGATCTGTTGTTTTGGATTATGCTTCTTTTAAATTATCATTTGTCTAAAAAATGCTTAAAATGCAACTCACGAGAATGTAGATTTGACAATTCAACCTATGATTTTTTAAAATTACAAATTGGGTTTATTTCTTATTCTTGCTTTCTTCTTGGAACCTGGTTATATAACACAGACTGACAGTGAAAGAACTGACACTGCAGCAGATGGTGAAACCACTGCCACAGAGGTGTGTACCGTTGCTCTGAATTTGTTGTCAAAGAATGTATTGTGTACCATAGTTGATACCCCTTAGTAATGAAAGCACTGTAGGATTGAATTAGCCAGACAGATACTATGCAAGACAGACCCTCCCTCAAGTAACCAGGCACTATGCCATGTAGAGGTATGTCCTATGACAGTGCGTAAATAGTTTTCAATATGAAAACATTTTCCACTAATTTCAGTTATCTCTGTTCATATATATATATATTCTGGCGACTCTCAAAACATTTTGAGATAGCTTTTAAAACAGATGCATCTGGGTGGAGGTTTATGCCAGGAAAGGTTTCAATACTTGCATATGTTGTTCATTCGATAAGTATGAACTGTTTAAAAATATCATAATGATTATTATAGTCACTAAATGATTTTCATTAGTAAAATAATATTTTCTGGGTTTTTTTCCTACCTAAACAGTCAGATCAGGAGGAAGATAGTGATCTCAAAGCACAGGCAAGTGAAAGAATTCCTTGCTTTTTTGTGTGTATGTTGTCCTCCATGGCTAAACTGCTTGTGTTTATCATATTCCCACAATATTTACAAACATTGCTTAGGAACAGCATTTTTATATTCTTTGAATATTATGGTCCTCACATTTCCCTTTCTTTTTCAGTTTTTTCAGAATAGTCTGATTAAGCGCATACAGGGTGAAAATGTGTATATCAAACATAGTAATCTTATGTTAGAGGTTGGTATGGGTATATATTAGTGCATGTATTCTATGTGTGTTTTAAATATAGTGGCTAAGGTGTGAACTTGTATATGATGCATGATATGTGCATTTTTACTTGCTAATAAATCAAATGTAAAGATTAGGATTTTCTGTTACACTGTTTTTTAGAACTCTGTTGCATAGGTATATAGATTTTTTTTCCCTGTCTCTTTCTGGGTTGGGTGCAAACTATGACTGCCCAAAAAGTATTTGATGCTCACATGAATGAGGACTATTTTACACATTGCAAATTGAAGTGTGCCCAGGAAATGTTTTCCACCTACAGAGCAATGTACAAAGCACAGGTGCTCATGAAAGTATATTAACGTAGGCTCAGTCGCCAGGGAGTTTGGATTGGCTGGCAACCTCTAACAGGAATCCTACCTGGTGGCAAATGCTCTTGCCACATTGTTATGTGTGAAGTGTCCTAAGAATTTCTGTACACCTCTCCTTTAAAACACCAGTTTGCCAAGAGTGTTGTGTTAGTGCTGTGAGAGCTAATCTCATCAAGGCTTTTTTGCTGATTAACTTTGAAAATTTATTTGTTTTTCTGTTGTGTCAATTCAAATTTTTAAAAAATGCTGCGCTCCCCTTTCCAAAACCAGGAACTAGATAAAACCCAGGAAGATCTGATAAAACATCAGACCAATATAAGTGAGCTGAAACGGACATTCTTAGAAACCACTACAGATATCTCAGGGACTAATGAATGGGAAAAGAGACTTTCAACATCCCCAGTCCGGCTTGCTGCAAGACATGAAGAAGCCCCTATGATTGAACCACTTGTGCCTGACGAGGTGAGTGTATATCTGCCTGTTTTTCAAGAATCTGTACTCCAACAACTGTCTCCTGAATTTTAATGATAGATATCTTGTCCTCTAGACCAAAGAAGATAAAGAAAAATCTGAAAAACGTATATTTTTACAGAAGGAAAGCACGGCCTTTCTTGATTCTCAGGTAAAAAGAAAGATGCTTTATTACTGAAAGATGCTACATCTTGAAGTGATAATTTGATAAATACATCACATTTCTTTTGGCAGTGCATTTTTAAAGGCTCGGTTAATACATCGCAAAGGTTTCTGATTTAGATTTGTTTTCAGATTTCTTTGCATTTTTGGTTTTTATAGCTTAGAATCTCATCATTTATTCTCTGGACATCTGCATATAAACATGTTTAAACATCTAAGTGAAAATAATAAGCAATATCAATTGCCTTTAGAATCCATTTCATTGTAGCGTTTTTAAAAAATCAGACTTGCTTCTACTATTGCAGCAAATATATTTTTCAGATGTGTTTATGGTAAAGAAGCATGCTTATCAAAATAGTGTGTCTTTCTTTTAATAACTTCTTCATTCTTATGTGTGCAATTTTCATTGTGCAGGCAGAATCTTTAGAAATGGCAACAAGAATCAAGTCTGTACATAAATATGTTTACATAGAAGTAGGGTAGGATATTGCAAATGAATGTAGTTCACCTACTCCTGTATAGCTTGATAGAATTCAGAAGATACATTTCTGGCCTGAATGGAAATATCTTACTGACTGAAAATGCTTATAAACATTTTCATTATTGTCTACTGTATTTCCATGTATGCATTCAGGAAAGAAGGGAAATAACAGTTGTAAAGTGATCCTACCCTATAAACTTAAATCATTTTTAAATGAGAAGGTACTGAGCTAGAAGGAGCTAAAATGAGCTAGAAAAAGTATTCACTGTTACCTCCACAAGGTATATGATTATATAAATAGCAGAATCTTAAGGTGCTTTTAGAAAGTATTTTCAATTATTCTATCTCAAATCTGGAATATTAGAGGGGATCTCAGTGTTACTGTCTTTCACTTGTAATTCTGTCTCTCTAATCATCTGCTTTTCATCTCTTTTTCTTAACTAAATGTTGAGAAAAATAACAAGCTGCACCAGGAATTTTGATTAGTAACATTATGGACTGTCATTCAGGAGCACTATTAAATATATATTCTTGGAAGTATATGAAATCAATGGTTCAGCATATACTTGCAATTGAATATTCAGCGTATAATGTATTGATTATTTATATAAAGTTATAAAATGCATTATGTAGTGAAGAATTAAGGACTGCTCTGTAACATTTGCAGTGTTTTAGAGTACAAAATATTTTAATAAGCAGAATGATTCGCCTCCATTTATTTTATTCGCCTCCCAAAATATTTTAAATTGTTTGAAGCACATAACAGACCTGGGTTTGCAGTATTAAATTACATTTTCAGATGTTTGGGAAGTGTTTCATTTCTCCAAACACCTCTATTTTGCACTTAAAACAGCAATGTTTTGTGTTGAAGAAAATTAAAAACTAAATGATTTTCACCCTCTAGCTAGCATTTTTTTGAAAATGTGTAAAATATTAAGATCATATGGTGTCCCCTTGCTGTATTATGTATTAAACCTAGTTGTCACAAGTTGAAATATTCATCTTGCCTTCTGGCTTATGAAAAGGCTAGAAATGTGGATGTTAATAATGTAGCTAAAAGGTATATTTTAGTTTCCTGACATAGAAGTAACCTCTTAGTTGTTCTAATTGAGCTTTTATATTTCAAATATAGGGCACTGAGGATTGGGTTATTGTAGACAAAGTACCCGTTGAGGTAGTTGATGGTGAATCGAAAACCATTGTGACATACAAATTAATGACTGTGAGCAGTAAAACTGGTGACATCCCACCCGAGCTTTTAAAACACAGTATCACTGACATACAGAGCTTTGAGGACTTGGAAGGTGAATTGCTCTCAAAAGATGACAATAAGCAGAAAATGTATACCTTAGGAAAATCCTATGATACTGTTTCTGGCAAAATTGTAACCATGACCACTAAAGTAAAAGAGGGAGAAAAACTGCCATCATTTCAAACCACAGAGATGGCAATGCCAGAATCTGTGAAAATCATTCCTGTAGTAGCAGAATATGAAATTCTAGAACCAGTAACTGATGAGAAGGCCAGAAGATTATCTGATGCCAAAAGGAAGGTCTCTGAGTCCTTGACACCAATTAAAGAAGCAGACTCCCGACTCCAAAGTCCAGAAGAAGAAAATGTGAAAAAAACACTGAAGGTAGATCAAGATTTGCAGTTGCCCGATACGCTGGGAAGTGTACAGACAACCAAAGCTGAGAAATTGCTGGAGAGTGAACAACTGAAAGGAGAGACTTTTGGTTGGAAAACTAAACCTGAGAGGAAACATGGCAGAGAGCCACCTTTTACCATTGCTACTGCTCACTATGTCACTGAGTCATCAGCATCAAGAGTAGTGGTAACAAACAACTTTGACCCAGTTTAACAAAGCATGACTTTTTTAAAGACAATATTCTGCACTACCCTGCCTCCTAGTCCTTTTTGCTGCTTGGCCTTATTTTGACAACAGCCAACCCAGCTTTTTTTATTATTTCTTCATGATTTAAGTCAATTAACATAGTACAAAGCTGACATTAGGCATTTAAACTAAAGATCAGTTTTACTGAAATGTAGTATGCTGCTATTGCTTGTTTTTGAAGAGAAAATAATGCTTTACAAGACCAGCAGAATCCTAGTGCTAACCACTTGCTTGTTTGTATTACTGCTTATATTCAGTACAGACTTGTGCTAATTTATTTTCCATTATTTTCTCTTTGTAACCCTGCCACATTTCCTCCTCTCCTTTGTCTTTGTGTCAATTAACATAAACTTTGTGTGTGTCTGTTTCTCTTTCTGTGTCCATATGCCTATGACTATATATTTCTCTGTCTGTTTAGACAAAACAACTCTCCGATGAAAAAACTTTGGATGGTTCTGATATCTTCACATTAATAGAATCTGCAAGAAAACCAACTGAGTTCATAGGAGGGGTTACAGCTACTTCACATAGCTGGGCAAAGGTGGCCATCTGATTCATCTTTAGATTTTAGTGATTATCTCTTGATGGGTCATAGTATTATTTTATGGCAACACTGAGTTTTCCTTTATTATTTTGCACATCTTTAGGATCTTCATGGAAAACAGTAATGCACATGCTGGGTACTTTCCCTTCCTAAAACTGTACATTTAAACTTGAAGAAATTCCGAAATGGGAGGTAGTAGTTAGTTTGTTATTCTTGAGATAGAATTTAAGTGTATGAAAGATAAAATTGGACTTCATATTTATTAATGATATGCAGATATCCAGATTTAAAGGGCAGAATATAATTTGGAACATGGAAAGATGTGAATGTACATGTCAGATACATCTTAAAGCAGTTGCATCTTTTTCCTGATCACATGATCATGCTACAGCATGATCTAATTTGATTTAAGGTACTTCTGAAGCATTTTGTATTTTAATAAGTAGTCCAAGCATGCCATGTGTAAATCCAAATCACATTTTGCCCTTCAAACTGAGGTCTCTTCAGAATCCTAGTCCTTAATAATAGAAATCACATGGAATTTCTGAGCATTCAGATCACCTGCACACAAAGTAATAGCATGAAAAACAAACCCTTGGTCAAGTTTGATTGTAGGTCTTTAATTGTAGATTTTACACATTAGCTTTTAATATTAACTTGCCTTTCCTGCAGCGAACAGAAACAAAAACTGATGAGGAAAAGAAAGCAGAGGAGCAACAGCAGGAAGCCATCAAGAAGGTTGTGCAGGAAACTTTAATAGTCAAGGAGAAACATGTGATGAGTTTGCATGCAAGTGAGGATGCTGCTAAATTGGCTGGCCTTCAACTGGATGCTACAGCACAGACAATATCTCATGTGGCTTCTAGCATCAAAGGGAAAGAGGGCTCTGCTATCACTGAGGGGGCTAAAGAGGAAAAAGCTGCAACCCAACAGGAAGAAACTGCTACTATTTCTCATGATCTACAAGAGGAGCAAAGTAAATCAGTCCATATTTTGAATACGCAAGAAAGCAAACCTCTTTTTGAGGTAATTAAACACGTTTAATTTGCTGATTCTGAACAAAAAGATAAACAACTGTATACTTCTTTAAGGAAGTTATGCAAAGCATCTAACTATTGTGAGCAGTTTGTTTCTTAAGGCAGCTTCATGTGTGTTTGTTCTTCACTTGTATGGCTTGCAAGCTCAACTTGTCCTTTTCATTAATTGTCACTATTTGGTTTAGTATGAGATTTAAATGTAGCAACACGGTTACTGTATGGTTATGGCTAGCAGCCTGAATAATTGTAGTTGCGAGTGCAGCCAGGACTTCCCTTGATGTGTGAATACAGACTAATGTCTAACTTAATGTAAAACAGCACATAGTCCATCTGGAAGGCATGTACATCCAAGGCAGGATGCAGAAATTCTCTTTCTTAGTGATACCTGCTGCTTCATTTTCTGCCATTTTTCCCAACTGGTATACATGCAGATGTTAAAAACAAAGTTTGCTGTCCCCTTTAATTCCTGGGACCCTGCAGATCACAATGAACATTTTAAAAATTAACTAGGAAGCAACACAATGCTTCTTTACATGCATGGTGTCTTGATGTTTGTTACAATGATCATTTTTACATTTATTTTTTTTCCTTGTTATTTACTTTTTAGCATCATATGCACTCTTTAAGAAGCATTTTGTACTAAGTAATATAGCTTAATGCTGATACTTGAACATATTTTATTAGAGCAAAGAGTGAAGTATAATCTTTCATGGAAAATTTACTACCTGTGAAATTATCTAATTTCAAATCTGAAAACATTTCCCAATGGATTTATTAGAATGGTCTAATTGTAAACTGCTGTATATGCAATCTTTTCAACTCTGTTTTAACTATTTAAAGGAAAATAAGCTTACATAAATTTGGGCTACAACAAAATAAATTTAAGTTTTAAATGAAAAAAGATATATTCTATTTAAATATGTTCTCAATTTAATATAAATAATGGTAAAAATGCTGTTTAGGTGTCAGTTTATGTACTTTTAAGATATTTCTTTTTATGCAAGAGCATTCATTTACATTTTACTCTAGAATACTAGAAAATCAAACAATTTTAATGTGTCCTACGTTTACATTTCATTGGAACAGTCACCCATTGTGAAGACTGAGGCAGTCAGTTTTGGCAGTGCTTCTCCAGGTGGAGAGAAATTGGAAATTTCTATGAAAGAAGTACCTGTTGTCCATACTGAAACAAAAACTATTACATATGAGTCATCTGAGGTAAGGTACTAAAATAAAAAGATTGGAAATACAGGCAGATTATACAAACATTAAAATTTGCACTGAAGCTAACAGATTGGTGACAAGAGCAACATATATTAAAAAAATTAAACTTCATTGGGAGTAAAAATCCTCTAATAATGGTTTAAGACCAATTTCAATCTTTTTTTAAAAAAAACAACAACAGATCATTGATAATGGAAAAAAAAGTTTTGTTTTCATGATGTAAATATTTTTAAATACCATCCATGGATTATCCAAGCACCGCACTGGAAAAAGTTGTTGGTGTAATAACATTAAAATATTGGATACAGGAAAGGTACCTTTGTAATGAATAAACAGATTAAAGAATAAAAGATGGATACAATATTCTAGTTGTCTTTTTTGTCTGGTTTTCAGTTCTAGATAAGTGGGCAATTGAAAGACTATTGAAAGAAGTGAACTTTTTAAATTCTACTACATAGTAGAATGTTTGCCAACTTTATACAACTAGCTCCAATGTTGGATGCATTTATCATTTCTCGTTAGGTGGATTCTGGTGCTGATTCTGAACCAGGAGTTCTAATGAGTGCACAGACTATTACTTCTGAAACTACTAGTACTACAACTACTACACATATCACCAAAGTAGGTGTATCAGAAATCTGTTTTATTTAATATAGGCATAGGTTTATTGTTAAATATATAAATATCTGACTGAAACAACTGAAGTAATCATTTATTTTTGACCATGGAATAGAAGCCATAGCTAGGTATGCTTTTTATGGCTTAGTCTTTTTTAAAAAAATCTATTTTAATGCTTTAAAATGCAATATATAAAGAATAAATTAGAAATTGATCCAAAGTTCTTTATAAACCGATTCCAAATTTTAGGAATAATATTCAACAACACACTGACATCTTTTAAGTTTTTTAACACCCTTAACAATGTTAAGAACATTAAACTCTTATGGAAGTTCCTGGGGTATATCCAAATCACATGCATTAATGCACTTTTCAGAGTTTTGCATCTTCAGCATAAATAGATAACTATCACTTTTTAAATGCCCACTGATCTATCTAGCCAATAAATTCCAAAAAGTGTTGCTTATGATATAGTTTCTGTTTAACATTATGAGATTTTTTTACCCTTGAGACAGGGGTAAAATCTAAAAATTTTCCCTACCGGTTCTGTGGGCGTGGCTTAATTGGTGGACGTGGCTTGGTGGTCAGATGACTGGGTGGGCGTGGCCAATAACAATAAATATGTATTATTTAAATGGAGAGTAACATTTTGCATTTAGCAAACTGCCTTTAAAAAGAAAGCATGGAACATAGAGGCAAAAACATTATAATTTCCCTGTGGGAAAAAAGTAGTAAACTTCCTTTGACAGTATCTTGAGGACTATTTTGTTTCTCCCTTTCAGACAGTGAAAGGAGGCATTTCAGAGACAAGAATTGAAAAGCGAATTGTGATAACGGGTGATGCAGACATTGACCATGATCAGGTATGACATGTAAGCTTCTAAAATTAGCTCCAAATTAGTCTATTTTCTGTAAACTTAAAAGTCTGTTTTAGTGTCAGCAGGTCTTTAAAATATATTACAATTCAGTTCAAATGTAAAATGTCTATTTTGAGTCACATTTCTTCATTTGGAAATTGTAAATTTAATCATGAATCTCTCTTCACCTTGCTACTGATCATGCATGTTCCACCCCCTTTTCCTTTCTGCCCTTCTGTGGTTTCCTTATGCTAGGCGCTGGCTCAGGCAATTAAAGAGGCCAAAGAGCAGCACCCTGACATGTCAGTGACCAAAGTAGTGGTACATAAAGAGACAGAAATCACACCAGAAGATGGGGAGGATTGACTACAGGTAAGAGGACTAGATTTTTTCCAGGCACTCACAGACTGGCATGTGACAAAGATCATTCCTTCTCCCTGAACCCATCATTAATCCTTTCTATTTATTCTTTCTGGCATTTGTACTATGTTTTGTACAAAAAAAGAGAGAATGATTTGGCTATTTAGATTAACTTTATGGACTATAGAACTTTTTTTGTTTATGTTAATGCCAGTTAGAGAAATAGGAGAAACCCATTTGCTTGTGTCTGCTTGCTAGTTGCTATGCATTTTCCATGAAGTAGGTCTGTAAGTTGACAGTCCTGAAGATTGCTTATGCAGAGTTTGTGGGAAAAGAAAGCATTTTCTCTAATCGTAAAATAGTGTTCTGCCTGAGAAAGCTTGCAAGTATGTTGAACTGAAATACCAGTATTTTAAGTTTTGACTGAAAAGTTGTTTGTGAATAACCTTTTTTAAACTGTTCATTTTTCTAAGTTTCCTAATAAGCTTTGGCAATTTTTATGATTGTTTCTTAAAAGGAGACAATAATATGCAATTTTTTGCTGCTGTGATTGAATAAAGGCATGCCGACAAATTCTTGCTAAATTAGCATTGGAGTGTTAAATGCAGTTACATACTATATGCATGTGCTAGAATATGTTTGGCATACTAACCTGCTATTGCAAGATTTAGTGATACTTGTATACTCTACAAAAGCTGAATATTATGACGAAGAGATGGCTTTTATTTTGTTTGAACTGCTAGTATAATCTTAATTTCAAACGAGTTTTCCTTATGTCCATATAAATTATGTGTTACTGCATGAAACATTAGCATTTTCAAAAATCAGTTGCTGTAGCTTTAGCAATATGTGAGGAAGTTGAAAATAAGAGAACAACAAAGAAAGATGAGTCTTGGATTACGAGCAGAACCTGAAGAACAACTGAAATTGATGGAATTACTTATAGAAGAACATTTGGGAATTACAAATACTGTATTTATATAGTGTACATATAGCAGTTATTTTTATAGGGAATATTACCTATGTTATTAACTTACATTGAATCAAGGCTTTTCTACATGGCCAGTAATAATTACTCTGTTAGTTATCCCAAATATAAAATCTTTCTAGTGCATATAGTAGTTGTCCTTTCATTACAGATGAATTACAGAATTTAATCTGGAACATTTTTTATAAATAAAAGGCTCTTATTAAAAAAGACCATCAATATAATTGTATAGATTTTCAGAAAATAGAGATCTGAACTCAACTTACTATTTTTATGACTCGTTGCATAAGCCTAAAGAGTTCTTTTGTACAGAAATATTTTCAGTTCTTTTGTGACTTTATTGTTAAAGATTTATTATTTATATTTATTATTGATGGAATTTAACTATACTCTTTCCACTGCAGGATTAGAGTAGCTTTCTTATGAACTTCATCAGTGGGAAAATCAGAGCCTATATGGAGTCTTGGTTCTAACCCAGCTGACTTGCATCTCTCCAGAGAAATTTTCAATGTGGAAGATTTTGATTTTAATTGCTAATTAAGGACACTGGCTGAAATTCCCCAGTTACAGCAATTTGAATCAGCTTTAATAATCTAATAATTGCATGAAACAACAAATTACAAAAAAGCAGCATTTTTATTTTCCTAAATCAACTTTACATCTAAATGGCACGTTCATCAACAGTTAAAACAATTGTATTATGCTACACATAAAACAGCTCATGCCTTTACTATTATTGAAAGTCTAAACACAGTTTCTTGGGGTGTGCAAGGTTTTGTTTAGGGGAAATCAAGATCACACTACAATACTAGAAGCTGTACAGGTACTATATATATATGTTTTATTACATTAGATGTGCCAATAACATTCTTTATTCAACAAATAACTTGAATCATATACTTGTTATAATTTGGTTTTATTATTCTTGTTATATAAACAATGGTGAATCTCTAATCTTATTTAAATGCTTATAAAATATGCTTTGTTTATCTGATTTGGAACCCTTAATAGCTAATGATTTTTAGAATTGTTAAAGTTAGAAATCCTGCGTCACTTTTCTAAAGTCTCAATCTATAAATTTGCATTGTGATTATTTTGAAGAAAATGTATGTTTTCCTTAGCATCTCAGATATGTTCATCTGAAAATGTGATTTTTCAAAACCAAGTCCTGTCCACTCTCAGAGAAAGATGTTTCTTTTGCAAGTGTAGTCAGTGTTCCTTACTTAGGTCAGAGTTAAGCCTTAAATCGTACAGAACACTTACAAAGCATTATTTCATTTTTATTATCACATCGATTTAAAGGGATCCTATGTTTTTATGCTGTCAGTTTCATCACAATACATGGCGAATGTATGTTTCTGCATAGTAAAATAAAAGTGGTAAATGCACCTAAATTTGTACTGGTCTGTGTCTAAAAATGTTTTTGCTATATTTAAATGTTGCTACTATTTGTATAATATCAAAGGCATTTATTATGTTAAAGAGATGTTCTTTCATACAATCTCAATATGGTTTAGGTAGGTACAAATAGAAGATCAAGAAAAAATGAAAGAAGTTGTAAAAACTAATTCTGTTGTTCAATTTTGTATATAGAACTTCAATTTGATTTCTTCTGTATTATATATCTATGTAATGTGTTTCATGTAAATTTAATGAGAAACATGATCAACTAAATATTTTTGAGCATTAGCTTTAAAAAATAGTTTTGTATTTTATATTCTAAATCTAGCCAAAATGCTCTAAATGCTATATTGGAAGAATTCAATATGTGTTTTGTGATCAATCAGTGAAATGCTGAAGTATTGTGCCTTTGATGTTTGAATTTAGTTGCTCATTCACAATTCAGGCATGATATATTTCACTGAAGAGAAGATGTAATAAACTTCATTTAATAGGCTTTGAAATAATGGAGTATCTAAAATCTTATTTTTGTCAATAATAACAGAATACACACTGTCCAGCTCAGGTGCAGGAACTTTGAACAAAGGCTAGAATAGAAGCCTTTCTTCAAAGAAAAGGATAGAATAGAATAAGTATTTTGAAATAAAAAAGACAATCTATAGAGAAAACATATAGGGTCTTTTGCAGGTCTGGAGCCACATGTCCAGTTTGTATGTTCAGTGCCTCCCACCTATTATATAATTATAAAACAAATGACAATAAGAAGTAATTTGTGGCTAAATATTTTACTCTATACACAGCAATAAATCATAACCTTTCACTCACACTGTATTCTTACTGTAGAAGCTTTCAATTATTACAGAAAGTTACTTTATTATAAGTAGAATTGAAGCCATGTAGTCAAAAGATTAGTTCATTACAGAACACAAAAACCAACCATAATTACAGCATTTATTTTCTCCAGAGTTAAAGAAAAGGGCCTTCTCCAGAGGCCCCTTACTGCTACCTGTTTATATTAATGGAAATGAGGCCATTCTCTCCCTACCCTTTATAGTGGGAGGTTATGTCCGCTAAGAGAACAATTCAGATATTTATCTTAGCTTCAGCCTTTATTAGTAACCACTATAGGTGCAGTGTTGTAATAATCAGAAGTGGTTTTAAAAAAGGCCAGGCTATTATAAAAATTGTGGATGTTTTACCATTCAGAAAATCGGCATAGCTTATCCAGTCAAAATATGCTTTTATTTGACATGTTAGTGGTTTTGGCCATGTTCATGATACTTAATATATTGGAATTAGTTCTATGTTCTTTTGTATTTACTTTATTTACTGATCTTTTTGGTTTGGTTAAATGGGATAATTTATTTATCAAGAGCCCTAGTGGTGCAGTGGTTAGAATGCAGTATTGCAGGCAAACACTGCCCACAGCCTGGAGTTCAATCCTGACAAAGGCTGAACATGGACTCAGCCTTACATCCTTCCGTTGTCAGTAAAATGAGAACTCAGATTATTGGGATCAATATGCAGACATTGTAAACTTCCCAAAAAGAACTATAAAGCACTGTGGTATATAAGTCTAAATGCTATTGCTAAAGCTAAAACCTTTTAAGAATTATTTTTCATAATTTATTTATTACTCATATCTTTAAAATTAGTACAAAAATACGTAGTTTATTCAAAATGTTTCAATATATGTCACTTTTTAAAAGAGATAGATAGATAGATAGATAGATAGATAGATAGATAGATAGATAGATAGATAGAATGATATAATTGTAAACATTTTACAAATGATTAAATTCTTCTTAACACAATTCACAAGGAAACCCCATTTTAGTAGATTTGAGGGTATCCATTATTCCCAAAAGCCTTTGAATCAAAGGATAAGTCATTTGGATGTTATGTAAATTAAAGTTTGTATTGGAGTTTACTGTGTCCAAAGTCCATTTAGTCAAAGTATGATAAATTAAGGTTGCGCTGTCCTTGCAAGTAAACAAGCAAACGATTTTGATTTTATTAAAATTATAAATCCATAAATATTCCTCTTTAAGATACTAGAAGTTATCCTACCCAACTTACTATTATAATTTTGGGCTCATTGCTCATCCAATCATTTTTAATTTTTTTCTTCCTTTTGGCTTCATATTTGTGCATGACATTCGTTCTTTGCAGCACAATCATCTTTCCACAATGAAAAATCAAAAACTAATCTCTTAAATCATTTTTATCCTAGTCCACTTGTATATTGAAATAAAGTATCCAAATATATACCAGGATCTTTGTTATTAGTATTGCCATAATAAAATAAGTTTGATAAAGAGGAAAAAAGAAATATTTTTTCAAACAATAAAGGTGTTGTGTTTTGAGTTTGGAATAAAGCAGCTGTACCTGAAGCTTTGTGTTTTGAGTGTTGAAATATTCCTTCCATTTGAAGAAAAAAACCCTTTAAACATTTCAAGGAACTAGGAAACAGCTGCAGTCCCTTGTTTCTCTCTTTAGGGCCTCAGTAATACTGGTAGTTCATATTGTATATAACTAGCCCAAGCATTAAAAATTTTAAACAACTTTAAAACAGTAAAAGTCCCCATGGAGTACAGTACTTTGAAAAAAACTATTCAGATAAACATTAGTTAGTAATACACCCACAAAAGGAAAGGTCTTTCTCATGTGTATAAATAAAATATGTAGTTTGGTCAGCCAATAATAGATTGTAGGGAACAGTTCGATAATCTAATATTCCATTTACTATCTAAACTGTTTAATTCTTAAAGTTTAATTTTCTTAAAAAAATTAAAACTTGGCTTTCTGAATACCCCAGGGTAGTTTCTGTAGAATCATTTTGTTATTTCCTGATAATTTTTGCCTAGTCCTAAGGGTATGTTTGAAGGAAGGTTAAAGAAAGAAAAGGTCTGGTGTTCTTTTTGATTATATAAGTAACAATGTTACAAGAGATGTGAAGTGCACATGCACTTTGGCTAAGCTGAAACAAGGATGAAAAATAGCTCAATCAACTACTCCAAACATTAGTCCAATTACAGTGCTTGGGACAGTTAGAAGATTGATTGCTACCACTCAAAACAGGCAAGGATATGTCATATTCAGAACAAAATCCTGGAATCTGTTCTACCTGGAACACTCAACCCATATAACAAGCTGTATTAAATTTAAAATGTGCTGAAGAGTGGCTACCTTGAAGTGACTGGAATAACAAATTGCTAAAATATACCAGCAAAAAGTACTGTATATCCAAGATTGGCCTCTTTCAGGAAACGAAAACATGGTTTGTATAATAAAGCTATAATTATATTAGTCATTTTGCAAGGCAAGAAACAGCATTATGACTGTTAAGTGCTGCAACAAATATACTGAAAGACTACTAACCACATGATTAAGAAATACGTTGTAATGAACATAAACACAAAATGTATACAACTGCTATATAATGTATGGAACACTTTCCTCCAAAGGGATTAATATAGTAAGAATCTTAGGAAAAGCAAATTAACTAGTTTAAAAAACAATGCTATTCTTTACTAGAATAAAAACAAAATGCACAATGGTAATTCAGCGTAGGTGAATTTGCTTTTTGTTGGAAGGGTTGCAAATTCTGTGGAAGAAAAATAAAAAGTTATTGCCTATTTGCAACAATTGCATTCTGTCTGTTTTCTGTCCAAACCATACAAAGTAACTGAAACAAGATCAACCTTGTTTGAAGTCATTTATACACAAGTATTCAGGGTGTAATATTTATAGAGGATTCTTAGTTTCAGAAGAATTATCAACTTCAGTTCTGCTTTATTAAGAAAAAGATTACAATGCCATAGTTAACGGGGAATTTGGTAGAATTGCTGTATATGTAATAACACATAGATGCAATAGTAAGGGAGACCCAGCAACCTATGGACAAAGTATTTCATTGTGCAAATCTCATGTACATTATACATCTGAAAGTCTTTTTGTTTGCTGGCAATGGACATTGGTGGCAAAAAAAAAATCCTTCAAGGAACACAATATCTCTCTGGCCTCCTTGATTTGGTCTCTGAGCTACCCTTCAAATAACTACCATGCCTTTTAGAGACCGATCAGAAAAGCCAAGTCCACAGACTCCTAACAATTGTCGATGAATCTCAAGGCTTAATATATGTAGATAGCCTGTGATGCTTTTGTCTTGTCTCTCTCAAGCCAACTACTCCTATTTCTTGTGCAATAGGAAAACATCCCTTTCTACTTGCTTTAGCCTCCTTCGGGCTGCTTTACTTCTACACACAAACACCTGGCCCTCTTTCTCCTGCATAAACACACTCAGATGTTTATAGCCAACGTTGCTGTGCTGCCTGAAAAGGGCTTGAGAGAGACGAGACAAAAGCATCACAGGTGCTGGCAATTTTCTGGGCATTCTCTCAGTGTGTTTGCCTTACAACAGTTGTTTGGTGGTCTGAATATGAAGGGTTAGGATTAGGGTTGACTTAAAAAGTAAAAATATTTGTTACCCAGGATCATGGTGAATATCACCCCACACTTCTAATAGATCGGTAGGATTTCTGGAAAACATTTGAGTTCCCAACGATCTGATAGGTTGTTCTGTCTGTTGCCTGGTTAGACTCCTACAACAAAGCAATTCAAGGTAGCAAGAAAATTACTGATCATAGAGGCACATACTTCTTCTCTGAAGAGCCTTGGAAGATGAAGCAATGTTTGGAATACCAGTGGTACAAAATTAAAAGTGAACCTGGAACATGCTCAATTCAACTCTACTGTAGGGAACAATTGAGATATACTTGGATAAATCATTCGGAAGCCATTAAGACAATGGGACGAGGCATGCACTAAGCCTGAGAGACAGAAAAGTCTCTAGTTAATGTGGTTGGTTGGACAACTTTATTTGATTTTGTCTCTGCTGAAGGACAAAAAGCTGGGTTGCTTCCAATTGATGTGGGTTAAAATATTGATATTATTTTGTGGAAAATAATAAGGAAGGGAAAGAGGATCTTGAATGCCTGAATGAAATGTATGGGGTCAGAATTCCAAAGTGTAGAAGCCACTACTGAAAAGGTAGTTTGCCCCAGCCAAGCAGACTTCTCACAGAATGTTAAGATTCTCAACAGGTCCACTCTTGTGGACCAGACAGGATAGAATCATATTCAGTCCTTAATATTGTCTTTACCAATCTGGTCATCAATAGAAGGCCAGTATCATCCATGTATGGCTATATACAGAGAAGTACTAAATCAGTGCAGTGATCTAACAGTAAACATAATCCTGAAATAATAGGTTTTCCTACCCACTTCTGAACCAGTTTGTCTCGGTTTCATTAACAGATTAACAGAATTGGAAGGAACCTTATAGGTCATCTAGTCCAACCCCTTGCTCAAGCAGGAGCCCCTACACCACTTCTGACAAATTTCATGTACAGATAATCCTCAAATTTTGACAGTGTTCAGACTGAAATTTCTCTCATTAAGCAATGCAGACGTAAGGCACAACTCCCAATGCTTAATGACTGCAATTCCTGCAAGTGCTGCTTGCTATCATTAACAAATCCAGTTGTTAGGGGAGGCAATTTCTTGCCAGTTTTCACAATCAACCTCAGTGGAGAAGTCAGCAGCAGCTGTAGAGATGTTTAGGCATTTGTGATAACAGGAAGTGCAAAGAAGTGTTGATGTTTCACTGCTCTTAAATGGCCACAAAATTGAGCAAACAAAAGACTTCTAAATTCATTCATTCATATGGCTGCCTAAGCCACACGTATGACTGGTCTGCTAACAAGGGTTAAAGTAATAAAAAATCGTAACAAAAAGAATAATATATACCATATATTGTTTCTCATACTTCTGATAGAAGAGCTCAATTAAGCTTTGATAATTGGAATTTTCTATTGATCAAGTGAAGACTTAGGGGTTTTTTGCTGCCTTAAAGTTGTTCTCTGCCAGAGCCTGCTTCCAGTTTTTGTGCAACATACAGCTAGGATGTCATTACTATCTAAAATTGGAAATTATTCAGCCTAAATGTCTATGAAGCATCTTTCAAGTACAATTTCCACACAGAATAGAATAGAATTTTTTATTGGCCAAGTGTGATTAGACACACAAGGAATTTGTCTTGGTGCATATGCTCTCAGTGTACATAAAAGAAGATACATTCATCAAGAATCATAACATTAGTACAACAAACATAGTCCACCACTTGAAACTAAAGTCATTGAGATATAAATTAAAATGTGGCTGATTTCTTTGACCTGTTGGTTAAAGCTACGGGGGGGGTGTTCCATAGGTTTTCCCCTTTGACACTTGTGGCATAGTCACTGTAGACTTTGCTTTTCATGTTTTTGTACATAGTAGTTTCTACCAGGACTCCAGAGATTATCCCAAAGATGTTTTCAAAAGGCAACTGGACTTTGTTTTTTTCCTTGAAGACGTTCCACTTCTCATTCAAGAACCTTCTTTAGTTCTGGCTGAATGGTGGGGAATGGGAGGATTTATATTCTTTTATATCTTTTCATTTCCCACCATTCATATATAGGTATGAATATATTTAATATAGGTATATTAAACTGATAAACACTGTAGGTTCATGAATTCTGAAAATTATATGAAAGAGTCTTGCTGGTGGGCTAAAATTCCTGTCAAAACCCTCAGTAATCAGAGATAACTCATGAAGTTGATACAGTTATAGCACCAATATCTGGATCATATTTTCATAAAAACTAATTGTGTCAATTACTATAGTCATAGTTGTGGGAACAAGGATCTAATAGTAATGGGAGCTAAGCTACACAATAGAGAAAACGTAGATTGCAATATCCAGATCAGTGAAGAAATTCAAAGAATAATGCTTTTGAAAGCATTTGGGTTAAAATAACAGTAATATTATTGCTAACATCTGCTATTGATAAAAAGAGATGTGAATGTTTTCCAAAAGCAAACTACAAATATGTCAAAAGTACACGACTTAGTAATGATCAAAAATTTTAAATAATTTAAATTTAAATAAACTTCCTGCCCTTTCTTGTTGAGAATTTTAAATAGTTTTCAAATTAAGCTATCCTTAATTTGATTTTAAACAATAAGGATAGACAAAACAGAAAACAGATCTATGGAGGAAATTGTGTATATACAGCTGGGTTTCTTGATACTAAGGAATCCAAAGTGAAGTCCATGCCATTGGACTTCACTTTGAACTTTAGACTTCATTTAAAGCAATGATAACTATGATTCCATGCCCGTAATAGCTAATGGAAAAAGAAATTCAAAAGCAAGCGAACCAGTAGCAAAGGAAACCCACCACTGCAAGGGAGTCATTCAACTCTGTAATCCACAAATTCTTTCTTTTCATTTTAGGTTTAGAAATCTTACTTAGGATATCACATTTAAGAGTCTAACCTTATTTTTAAGTACTATATCTTACTTTTGTCCCCCTGTTCAATTGTATCTGATTATGGGAGACAGCCCATAGAAGTCCTGCAGTTTTTTTGGCAATAATTTTCAGAAGTGGTTTGCCATTGCCTCTTTCCTAGGACTGAGAGAAAGTGATTAATCCATGGTCATCCCACTGGCTTTGTGCCTATGAGTGATTAGAACAGTTCCCCCCCCCCCCCGCCCACTTTTTAGCCTGAGGCCTTAATCACTATACTACACCTGCTTTCATATATTACACTTTATTTTCTTTTTGTGCAAGAGAAACACTGTTACAGAAAAATAAGCCCATGACTGATAAGATTTCAGTCAACTGTTACCAATTTTATGTGTTTGCTTCATAGAATTAATTAAGGACAGCTTCGTAGAATTAATTTTGCATGACTCTATAAACAGATTTTGCATGGCATATTGAACACCAAACACTAAACTAAACACACTTATTTTAGTTTAACATAAATGTACCAGATAAATCAAACTTCTGTTGTCAATTCATTATTCACTGCACAACATGGTAGAGAGAGAAAGGAAGAAACAAGGTACAAGACCAACCACACGGCATACTCTGCCATACATCAAAAACATTTTGGAAGCTGTAGAACATAGCTTCTAAGATCTCCAAGTGGGCATCGCACACCGCCCAGAGCAGGGGTGAAATGCTCCCGGTTAGCACCGGCTCGCCCGATTAGGTAGCAATGGCAGCTGCTGGTTCGGAGGACCGGTAGCAAAAATCCCTGGCCCCGCCGCCCCTGCCTCTGCTGAGCCGCACCATCAACAGAGGTTTTTTTTTTTTACTTTTAAAAGTTTTTCTTCAGCCGAAACATAGAATAGAATAGAATAGAATAGAATAGAATAGAATAGAATAGAATAGAATAGAATTTTTTATTGGCCAAGTGTGATTGGACACACAAGGAATTTGTCTTGGTGCATATGCTCTCAGTGTACATAAAAGAAAAGATACATTCATCAAGGTACATTTACAACACAATTGATGGTCAGTATATCAATATAAATAATTAGGATTTTCAGCAACAAGTTATAGTCATACAGTCATAAGTGGAAAGAGATTGGTGATGGGAACTATGAGAAGATTAATAGTAGTGCAGATTCAGTAAATAGTTTGACAGTGTTGATGGAATTATTTGTTTAGCAGAGTGATGGCCTTCGGGAAAAAACTGTTCTTGTGTCTAGTTGTTCTGGTGTGCAGTGCTCTATAGCGTCGTTTTGAGGGTAGGAGTTGAAACAGTTTATGTCCAGGATGCGAGGGATCTGTAAATATTTTCACGGCCCACTTCTTGATTCGTGCAGTATACAGGTCCTCAATGGAAGGCAGGTTGGTAGCAATTATTTTTCTGCAGTTCTAATTATCCTCTGAAGTCTGTGTTTTTCTTGTTGGGTTGCAGAACCGAACCAGACAGTTATAGAGGTGCAAATGACAGACTCAATAATTCCTCTGTAGAACTGAATCAGCAGCTCCTTGGGCAGTTTGAGCTTACTGAGTTGGCGCAGAAAGAACATTCTTTGTTGTCCTTTTTTAATGATGTTTTTGATGTTAGCTGTCCATTTTAGATCTTGCGATATGATAGAACCTAGAAATTTGAAGGTTTCTACTGTTGATACTGTGTTGTCTAGTATTGTGAGAGGTGGAAGTATGGAAGGGTTTCTCCTAAAGTCTACCACCATTTCTACGGTTTTGAGTGTGTTCAGTTCCAGATTGTTTTGGTTGCACCACAAGGCTAGTCGTTCGACCTCTCGTCTAAATAATAATAACAAATAATAAATAAATAAATAAATAAATAATAATAAAGACAAACATGCCTTTAAAAGTAAAAAAAAAAACCCTCTGATGATTGCGGGGCTGAGCAGAGATCATCAAAACCCTTTAAAAGTTTTTTTTTAAAAAAACCCTCTTCAGCCGAAGGGGAAAAAAACCAAGAAAAAAAACCCCAATGTTTTAAAAGCCTTCTCTGGCAATCCCAGAGGAGTTTCCTGATCCTCACAGGCTTTTAAACTCACTTTTTTAACAGCCCCCACTTACAAGAGCCCCCACCCATGCCCAGCCAATTCTCCCTCCTCACTTACCTATAATTACTGCTCTTTAGGGCTGGCAACGCCATGCTTTCTTCAGCTACTGAAGAAAGAAAGAAAAAGCTTGCTTTGACTTCCTGCTTTGCTGGCTGAGAAACTCTGGGATTTGAAGTCCACAATAAAATAAAATAAAATAATAAAATAAAATATTTGTGCAGCTTTCTGAGATTTGGTGTGTTTCTGTAGTGTTTCACTCTAACTACACAAACACACAAAATCTCAGAAAGCTGTATGTGGCATTTTGTGTGTGTGTGAGTTGTGTGTGTAAAGTGTGAAAGTTGGTTTTTGAGCTTTTTGTGGCTGTGTGAAGTGAAGTGCAGCTGCTTTTACATTGTGTGTGTCAGTTGTGTTGTGTTGTGTGTGTGTAAAGTGTGAAAGTTGGTTTTTGACACCTCTTATTGTTTTTTATATTTATTTTATATTTGTTTATTATTTTTATTATTTATTATTGGCCATGCCCACCATCATCTGACCACCAAGCCACGCCCACAGAACCGGTAGGGAAAATTTTTAGATTTCACCCCTGGCCCAGAGGCTACCATACGAGGACAAATTATGCATGGTAAATATCGCTTGGAGGTAGGAGATAATTCCAATGTAATCTACTGAATCACCAGCATGGATTGCCCTTATGACTATGTAGGACAGATGGAGAGGAAGCTAATCACCAGATTGCAAGAACAGAAGCGAGCAGTCAGACGAGGAGACCTGAACTCATTGGTAGCTTCACCCTGCAATGAACAAGGACACACATTCAATTTTGCAGCTATTAATATTGTTGGATGAGCAGGTACAAAAACAGCCAGGGAAATGAATGAAGTCTGGGAAACAAGTCCCTCTTCAGTCACCAGGAGTGCTGATTTAGCACTAGCCTATTAAGTACTTAGAAGGGAAGGGCTCAGCAGCACAAGCAAAAGCCAGCCATCAACCCACCACAATCAATATCTAAAAAGCCACTTACAACAGGCACTATAAATACCACACAGAAAACAGCATACACTCTGCTAGAAAGAAATTCCTTGAAGATAGGCTCCAGCACAAGTCCAAAAGCTTGGGAGACAAAACTTCTGGTCCCGGAGACTGACCCAGATTGGATGCTGCAACATTATCTTGGCACAAATATATTCGCCTTCATTTGTCAATTCATTAGCTTTATTTATTTACAATTACCTCTAAGATGATCATTTTCTGAAAGTGGCTTAAGGTAAACTATTTGACCAAACCATGGCTATAACTAATCAATATAAACAATTGTAAATAAAAATACAGCAAATAAATGTTTAAAAAGTAATGTATAGGGACCTCAAACATCTGGATAGTAGAGTTAGCCGTCAGCAAGCAAAACTGTTGTTGGAAAGGGCTCTTTTAGAATAGAATAGAATAGAATAGAATAGAATAGAATAGAATAGAATAGAATTTTTATTGGCCAAGTGTGATTGGACACACCAGGAATTTGTCTTGGTGCATATGCTCTCAGTGTGCATAAAAGAAAAGATACCTTCATCAAGGTACAACACGTACAACACTTAATGATGGTCATAGGGTACAAATTTAACCCTTAATGATACAATACTTAATGATAATCATAGGGTACAAATAAGCAATCAGGAAACAATCAATATCAATATAAATCATAAGGATTGCCAGCAACAAGTTATAGTCATACAGTCATAAGTGGAAAGAGATTGGTGATGGGAACGATGAGAAGATTAATAGTGCAGATTTAGTAAATAGTTTGACAGTGTTGAGGGAATTATTCGTTTAGCAGAGTGATGGCATTTGGGGAAAAACTGTTGTGTCTAGTTGTTCTGGTGTGCAGTGCGTTTTGAGGGTAGGAGTTGAAACAGTTTATGTCCAGGATGTGAGGGATCTGTAAATATTTTCATGGCCCTCTTGATTCGTGCAGTATACAGGTCCTCAATGGAAGGCAGGTTGGTAGCAATTATTTTTTTCTGCAGTTCTAATTATCCTCTGAAGTCTGTGTCGGTCTTGTTGGGTTGCAGAACCAAACCAGACAGTTATAGAGGTGCAAATGACACTCAATAATTCCTCTGTAGAACTGGATCAGCAGCTCCTTGGGCAGTTTGAACTTTCTGAGTTGGCGCAGAAAGAACGTTCTTTGCTGTCCTTTTTTGATGATGTTTTTGATGTTAGCTGTCCATTTTAGATCTTGCAATATGGTAAAGCCTAGAAATTTGAAGGTTTCTACACAATAGGTTTCTAAACAACAGGAGAAGGAATTAGAAGACAAAATGGGTATACAAATGACAAAAAAAATATCTAGGAATTTGGCTACATTTTCACTAGAAAGCCTCTGTTCTAGCTCTGTGTCCACAGCGCCGGCCCCATCTTTGGCTGAGAACCTCTTACCTCAGTCCGGACAGGGGGTCAGTTGCTGCGGGAAAGTGTGGGAGGGTATTATGGGTAGGACAGTCACTATTTAAGTCTCAGAATTTACGATTATTGTTTTTTTCTCAGCGTGGAAACGGAATTTTCCGGTCCTTCAAATAAGCAATGGCATGGAACGCAGCTTGAAGGAAGATGGAACCTGTCATTTATCATTGTTTTTATTATCGGTAAAATGTAACTGATATGTAGGCGTACGTCAGAGACAAATTATTTCTCGGCAAGTAACTGAATGCGTGGAAAGACGAGCCAAGGAGGCGCTTGCTTCCTTCCGCCGCTGCCGCCGCAGAACCAAAGAGGCTAATCCGGAATCCAAAGCCCTGCCGGCCGCTTCCATCTAGCGCGGGCCCGACCACAGCGACCAAGAGCCAGAAGCGGCTCAGGCGAGGGCGCGCGAGCCCGGGAAGACGGGCAGAGCAATGCAAGCGCGCCTTCCTCCTCCCCCTTCTAAACAGCCGCCGCCGAGCGCCTTCGCCTCTTTAAAAGATCCCCGCAGTGCCCGCCCTTTCCCCGCGGGGGGCGCGCCCTGCTCGCATCGCGCATGCACGTTCCCGCCTCCGGCGCGCCTCGCGCGTGCGCGCGCGTGCCACCCAATGCTCGTGCAGGAAGCGGCGGTAACGGCTAGAGACGCGCGCCATTCCCCCTACGTTTCCCCCCCAAAACCCCCAAATCTTTGCTTGGACCAAGCACTCCCGCCACCGTAACCCGACCTCTCCCCCTCCCCTTCCCGGAATCTCCGCGCAAAGCGCAGCACGGCAGGTAAGTTTTGACGAGCATCTGCGCGCGCACTCGAGGCTCGGCTGCTGCTGCAGGAACAGCAGAATCGGAGGGAGGCGGGGAGGTGCACTGGAGAGGCTCCGTCGCGCGCCGTCCCTTTGCTGCTCTTCCTGCGCGCGCCGTTGGTCTCCCGGCCTGCATAGGCTGTCTCGCGCTACTGGAACCGCTGTTGCCGCCGCCGTCATCTCCTTTACCGGAGCAAGGAGGATGCCGGAGATGGCGCAGTCCCGTGCAGCGCGGCAGCCGGCGAAGGCTCGCTCCGGGGTAAATGAATAGCTTATACTAGAGTCCGGCAGCCCCGCCCATTCGTTAATGCTGGGGAGCGCGAGCGAGGGAGCGAGCTCTGCCGCGAGATTTAGTGGCGGCTCGGGCGGGGGGGGGGAGGAGGGGGGAGGGGTTGGAATGGAAGGCTGTTTTCTTCGCTCCCGCGCGCGCGGGCCTTTGCCTCGACTCCGCCTCCTTGGTGAAGGGAAGGGAAAGGATGGGGGGAGTCGCGCGTGAGGGGATCTGTGCACTTCGCTTAGCTGCAGCCCCGTCTCGGCGGGGCACAGTCGTGAGGCCTGCACGGGCACTAGCACGCATGCACCGAGTATGCACCGTGCACGTTTCTTACATGGTTACTCGCACGGAGCCGGCAATGCTTTTTTTTTTTGCTTTTTTTTTCTGCCTACAAAACGTGCGCGTTAGAATCGCATGCTCTTTTCTACGTTTAGTTCAGCATGGAAGGGGGGAAAAAAACTGGCTTGGAAGTCGCCGTCGTTTTCCTGGTAGTCATTTTGAACTCCCCAATAAGCATACTTAACGCTTCAGCCCATTTAAATGTCTGGTCTTTTTATTGGTGCCTGTACCAGTTGTTACAAGAAAAAGCTTCGTAAAAACATATCACTGTTACTTAGATCGGTAGGGTTCGATATGTACTTCCGAAAGCTCATTAGCAAATTTCAGGAGTCAGCCATAAAGTCGAATATTTAATGTGTTCTGGGAAGGTAATGTTTTGGAATTCATTTTTGAATCGTAATTCCAATTTTAGCTTCACTAAAATATGCATAAGAATTATTCTATTAATCTTGATTTAGTTCCTTTAGCTTCACAATTTTTTTAAGAAAAAATCTCATCTGTTATCTTGGTAAGTTTGCTATCAGGAAAGATAGCTTAGAAAATAATTGAGGAAATCCCCATGCACCCTCTAGAGATTTATGAAGAAGTTAGCTAAAGGATTCCCCTAAAATTGAAAGATCACTTGAGAAAACTTTATGCATGGCATTCTCTGTTTCCAGGACATTCAGTGGTAACATTCTGTCTAGGCATTCAGAATACATGAGAAAAGGATCCGTATATTGTACAGTATTCATGAATGCTTGAGAGACTAGAGGCCCAATCAAGATTTTATCTCTCATGATGAATCTCTGTGAGCATAGAATCCTTTTTATATGCAGTAAAGGCATGAAAAATTATCTGACTTGCACGCCAGCAAAGAAAACATCATAGTTGTATGTCCTTCTATGTTCATCAGTTGTTTTACATATTCTGGAGCTTTTTTACTGATCCAAGCAAAAGTGAACTAGTTGCTTTCTAATCCACTATTTCTAAATCCACTATTATAGTCCAGATTTATTTATAGGATAAATTGCATGTCTGTACATGAATTCTAGTCACTTCTTGTCTCAATACAACCACTGTTGGATGTCTGAATAGGAAATTTGCCTATGTGAACCAGAGGTGGTTCTTGATTTACAAATCTTAATTTAGAATAATGGTATTTGTATAATCAGATAAATTAGGATCAATAGTTTTAGATGGTAGAAATTCTGGAACATGTGGGAAAGCATGCCAGCAACAAAAGTTGCAAGTCCTTCAAGTTCCTTCTCTTGCTACACCTTCCTTCTTTTCCTGGGTAGGTCATTGTGTTTCCAGACAATGTGTAGGACAGTAATTGCCCACTATTTTGTTCTTGTAAAAAAACCCAAAACTTACAGGCCTCAGGCACATCCTTCTGAAGAATAAAACTTACTCTATTCACACTTAAAATGCTTTTTGAAAAAAGTACAGTATCAATGGTACAAAGAATTTGGTGTGAGCATTTCTACCATTTGGGATACCTTAAATTTGGGAAATTGCTTTTGGATTCTAATCCCTGCCCACGCTTGCTAGTCATAAGCTTGTTATGTGACCCTGAGCTAGTGATCAAACATAACTCACAGGATTGTTATGAGGGTGAATTTTTTTTGATAGATTTGTTATTGTTTTCTTTTTCAGGTACAGGGAGTCCAGGATAAGAATCTGCTTCCAAAACATTGCTCAGATACTAAGGAAAGATCTTTCCTTGTTCATGGTATATTTCTTTGTTTCCATTTCCTTTCTTTGTCTCAGTAAACTATTTTATTCTCTATAAATAACTGGGGAATAAAGGGGGAATCTTGGTTTTGTTTATATGCTTTCCTTTTTATTTAATGTTTTCTGCTTTATCTCCTGATTGAAATACAGCTTGTATTTGTGTATTAGTTCTTTCTCAAATACATTTTGTTTTGTTTTGGGTTTGTTTGTTTTTTGTTTTGTTTTTTGCTTTTGCTCAGATGAAAGAAGGAATAATATATTCTGGCGGGTAAAAGAGAACTCCAGTCAAAGTCTGTCATATTTATATTATTTATAAGAGCTGTAGTTCATTAGTGAAAAATATAACACTTTTTCTCGTGGAATGTATACAATAATAGGTAATCAACTTTGCAGCCATAGCTCATTTGAAGATTGTTAGTTTAGTTTAAAATGTTTATCAGCTTAATATACATTCAAATATGAAACTATTTTTTACAATATCTTATTTTTCTTAAAGTAACTTAAATACATTTGTTTTTTTCTAGGAGTTTTTCATCAGTATGTCTGAAACCATTAAATATAATGACGACGATCACAAAACTGTGTTTCTGAAAACATTAAATGAGCAACGATTGGAAGGAGAATTTTGTGACATAGCTATTGTTGTAGAAGATGTAAAATTCAGGGCACACAGGTGTGTTCTAGCTGCTTGTAGTACCTATTTTAAAAAACTTTTCAAAAAACTGGAAGTTGACAGCTCATCTGTAATTGAAATAGATTTCCTTCGATCTGATATATTTGAAGAAGTGCTCAATTATATGTACACAGCCAAGATTTCAGTTAAGAAAGAAGACGTCAATTTAATGATGTCATCTGGTCAGATTCTTGGTATTAGATTTTTAGATAAACTTTGTTCTCAAAAACGGGATGTATCAAGTCCAGAAGACAATTCACAGTCAAAGAATAAGTATTGTCTTAAAATTAATAGACCGATTGGGGACTCTAATGATAACCAAGATGATGAGGTTGAAGAAATTGGCGATCATGATGATAGCCCATCGGATATGACAATGGAAGGAACTCCTCCTAGTCAAGAGGATGGTAAATCACCAACTGCTACTTTGAGAGTTCAGGAAGCAATTCTGAAGGAGCTGGGGAGTGAAGAGGTTCGAAAAGTGAACTGCTATGGTCAAGAAGTAGAGTCTATAGAGTCTGCTGAAACTAAAGAATTGGGATCACAAACTCCTCAGGCTCTAGCATTTAATGATGGCATAAGTGAAGTAAAGGATGAACAGACACCAGCATGGACAACAGCAGCTGGAGACATGAAATTTGAGTATTTGCTTTATGGTCACAGGGAACAAATTGCATGTCCAGCATGTGGCAAAACATTTTCTGATGAAGCACGATTGAGAAAACATGAAAAACTCCATACTGCAGATAGGCCCTTTGTTTGTGAAATGTGCACTAAAGGGTTCACTACTCAAGCCCACTTGAAAGAACACCTAAAGATCCATACAGGCTACAAGCCATACAGCTGTGAAGTATGTGGAAAGTCTTTTATTCGTGCCCCAGACCTAAAAAAGCACGAGAGGGTTCACAGTAATGAAAGACCATTTGCATGTCACATGTGTGACAAAGCTTTTAAGCATAAGTCCCACCTGAAAGATCATGAAAGAAGACATAGAGGGGAGAAACCTTTTGTCTGCAGCTCTTGTACTAAAGCCTTTGCCAAAGCATCTGATTTAAAGAGACATGAGAACAATATGCACAGTGAAAGGAAGCAAGTAACCACAGCCAGTGCTCTCCAAAGTGAAACTGAACAATTACAGGCAGCTGCCATGGCCGCTGAGGCAGAACAGCAACTTGAAACTATAGCTTGTAGCTAAAAAGAGGAGTGGCCATATGCTGGAAAATGGTCGGACTGAAAAACTCACTACTGGGCATTTTAGTGTGATTTAGAAAGTAGAAACATAGTTGCAGTTTGCAGCAAAAAAACTCTCATATCAAGCATAGATAAGACCTTAAGGCATCCGTCCAGTTGGATATAAATTTTTTAGAAGTCAGACTCTAGCTGTGTTTTATTCCTCTCTTTAAAGTACTGGGTTTCAATGCATGCCTTGCCCCATTGGAATAAACTCTGCATGTGGAATGGAAGATGTTACACTCTGATGCTCAGTGAAATTAAGTCTTAAGTATTTGGATTTAAGCTACTTTTGTTTCATTGAATCCAGTTGCTTGGCACCTAAATATGTTGTTTTATGATTTATGAAGATCCTAAATTAGAGATTGTCAGCAATGGTGGGAAATTATAGGATGAGTTGCCAAGTCAGAAATAAATACTTGTTAGAGATTCATTGCACTGCAAGTGCTAGGTAGCTGAGTCTCATGGATTTCAATAGAAAGTAGTACCATGTGAGTAAAGCAAGATTAAATTAATTCAAAATGTGTTGATTTATTGGCCTACAGATTGTGCTGTTAGCAAACAGTTTAATAAATTATGTCTACTGTAGCAAATATTTTTTTAAAAAATATGGGAAATTATGAGTTTTACCGAGTGCAAAAATTAATTTGTAGGAGGTGAATATTAATTTCCAGTGTTCTAATCAAAAGTAATGAAAATATGATTAGATTTCATATTTTATTTTGTAATTGTTTAGCTCCAGTTTAATCTACTGTCACTGTTGATAACAAGATGCATGAGCAGTAGATACTATAGTGGGTTTTCCCCCTAAATTGGGTGGTAATGAAGCTGGATGGAGCTTCTCATTAACTGACATTATGATTTAAGTTTTCAGAAGCAAAATAGCCAACGTTTAAGTTGTGTGAATTTTTTATCCCTCCCCCTGTCCCACAGAAATAGAAATAGAAGATCTCAGGCCTGAAATAACACCATGAAATTTAGGCCATTTTGTTATTATAAATTTTATTTTTAAAAACCACAACAAATAATAAAATTGATCATGCCTGTTCCAGTTTCATTGCACCATCTGGTAGCCTATTGAAGTCCTCTTTCTGAAGGATATGACTCTTAAACCACTGCCCACCTCTAATTAGATAATGACTAAAAAACATCCTGATGTTTGTCTTGTCTTTTCTGATCACTGTACTTTGCAGTCTTGTTAACACATATTTCATATTAAGCTTCATTATACTTATTGAACTTGCTCATTGCAATCATACACAGCTTTGTATATGATATAGTTCCTTTATTTGAGGGCATGGAATGAAGTGTGTATTCATTATGTACCATGGACAAAAGTTTTCAGGAATATTGCTTTAATATTCCTGATCCACTGGAGGTCTTGGCTAAATTAGAAAGAATTTCCTCTAAGATTCATACTCTGCAACCATTCATACTCTCTTGTCAGCTTTTAGGTTTAGCAAATCTTATTAAGATTCCTTTGATACCTAACTATCTAATAGTGGCTTTTTGCTTTCTCTGCCCTGACAAAGAAAAGATTGCTAGCTGAATTGTCTGCAATTTCCTTTAATAAAAGATTTTTATTATTTTTTTCTGTATCATAAGAAACAAAAAGGAAATTTGGGAGAAATGTAGAATTCAAGTGCAAATCCTTGCTAATGAGATTATCATATCCCAGGATTTGGGAGTATTTAGCAAGAATTAAAATTGTCACTATTGAGGCAGCATAATTATCAAGGGTTCATTTTCTAGTGCAGATAGCACAATGGAGTTAAGGCAGTAAGTGTAACAAAAAGATACAGAGAAGAAGCTAACATGACTTTGAAAATGGTTGAAAGTAAATTCATTTCAGTTGCTTCCAATTAACTAGTAAATTGTTAGGGTTATTTTTGCTGCTCCTGAACACTAGATAAGAATTAATTACAATGTTCCTGATAATTCGGAATTGAATGTACCTTTGAATTATGAGCATTGTTCCAGGAGAAATCAAAGATTCCAGCTTTGATTGCATGATATCTTTTTCAGTATGGAGGGGAATTCCTGAGCCCCAAGTACAACTTTAAATAGCGTGGTGTCACATGTTGGCATCTCAGGCTTTTAGTAGCTTTTCCATGAAACTTGGAATAATGGATTATAGTTTCAAAAAACAACACAGAACAATATAGTTACCACATTTGAGTGGAAGAACTTAGAATTAGACAACTGAATGTACTTTTTTTTCCTATTGTATTTGTTGCTCGAAAACTTTGTATCTTATTAGTGAACATAGCTCAGTCTTTTTTTTTTTTTTTTTTTTTTTTATTGAAAGAGTTTTAAAAAAAACAAAAACATTTTCCCCCTTTTTTCCCCCTCCCTCCCAAAAAAAAAAAAAAAACAAAACATCCCCTCCTCCCCACCCCCGGCTTCCCGGTCAATCACAAGGTAAAGTCCAATCCAAATAACCACATCCAAAGCTTTTCATCTCCCAACCCCTTCCCCATTACATAAAATAACTTTCTAATTATTCAAAGGCAATCTGATATTTCTTAATCTGATATGTGTTTTGTAGATAATCAATCCATTTTTCCATTCAATTAAATATCTTTCCTGCGTATTGTCTTTTAAAACGCTGAGATTTTAGCCATCTCAGCCAAATTAATAACTTTCAATATCCATTCTTCTATTGTAGGTATCTCTTCTTCTTCCAGTATTGTCCAATCAACAGTCTTGCTGCTGTTATTAAGTTCAAAATCAATTTAGTCTCAATCCCTGTACAATCCATTATAATTCCCAAAAGGAAAAATTGTGGCAGGAACTTTATCTTCTTCTTCAGTACATTTTGAATAATCCACCAAATTCTTATCCAAAAGACCTTAATTTTCTTGCAAGTCCACCAAATATGAAAATATGTAGCATCATCACAATCACACCTCCAACATTTCGCTTGGATATTAGGATACATACATGATAATTTTTTGGGATCTAAATGCCATCTATAAAACATCTTATAAAAATTTTCCTTAAATTCTGTGCTTGTGTAAACTTAACATTTCTAACCCAAATTTTCTCCCATGTTTCCAACATTATTGGTTCCTGAATATTCTGTGCCCATTTTATCATACAATCCTTTACCAAATCCTTTTCCGAATCTATTTCAAGCAACACATTATACAATCTCTTTATATGCTCCTGGGTCTGATTTCTAATTTGCTTTATTAAATTTTCCTCCTTTTGCATAATACCAATTTATTGATCTTCTTCCCATCTAGCACTATTTTGCCCATAATGATACCAACTATAATTCCTCCCTTCTTCATTTAATACCTGTAATGATTTTAATTGCAATCTACCTCCTTCAGCATACAAAAGTTCTTTATATGTAATCATTTCCTGTTTCTGTTCTATATTTATATTCTCTATTGCATGTCTAGGGCTCGCCCATATAGGAATCTTATAATCTAATTTATAGGAATATTTATTCCAGACCAAAAGAGCACTTCTCAACACATGATTCTTAAAAGCCCTATCCACTTTTTTTCCATAAAATAAGTACGCATGCCATCCATATAACAAGTCATAACCTTCTATATTCAAAATTCTTTCCTCTGTTAAGTTAAACCAGTCACTTATTACTGGGGGGGTTACTGCTTCATAATATAGTTTAAAATTAGGCATTCTTAAACCACCTCTTTCCCGTGAATCCTGTATTATTTTCATTTTAACCCTCGCCTTTTTACCCTGCCATATAAATTTATTAATCCCACTCTGCCAATCTTCCAAATTTTTATCCTTTTTAATTATAGGTATCATCTGGAACAGAAACAAAAATCTAGGTAACACATTCATTTTAATAGCCGCAATCCTTCCCAATAGGGATAACTGCAATTTCTTCCAGCCATTCATATCATTCTGAACTTTTTGCCATAGCAAGTCATAATTATTCTTATAAAGTTTCTTGTTCGATGAGCTAATATAGACCCCTAAATATTTAACCTTTTTTACTACCTCAAATCCTGTCATTTCCTCTAGTTTTTGTTTCTGTTGTATAGACATATTTTTAATTATCACTTTTGTTTTTTTCTGATTTATTTTAAATCCTGATACCTTTCCATATTTATCAATTACTTCCAACAAAAATCTACTTGAATTTATAGGATTCATTAACGTAACCACTACATCATCTGCAAAAGCTCTAACTTTGTACTCATATTGTCTAATCTTAATTCCTCTATTTTCATTAATTTCGTATTTTATCTAATAATGGTTCCAGAGTCAAAACAAACAATAATGGTGATAAGGGACATCCCTGTCTTGTTCCTTTCGCAATCTTAATAACTTCTGTCAAACTACCATTTACTATAATCTGTGCTGTTTGCTCTCCATAAATCGCTTTAATTATTCTAATAAAACAGTCTCCAAATTGCATTTTCTCTATTAATTTAAATAAAAAATCCCAATGCAATCGATCAAAGGCTTTCTCTGCATCCAAAAAAATAAGTGCCGCTGAAGTATTCTTCTTTTCCAAATATTCCAATATATTAATAATCTGTCTAACATTATTCCTCATCTGCCTCCCTTTTATAAAACCAGATTGATCAGTATGAATTCTTTGTTGTAAAACTAACATTAATCTATTTGCTATTATTTTTACAAAAATCTTATAATCATTATTTAAAAGTGAAATCGGCCTATAGTTACCAGGTTTAAACATAGCTCAGTCTTGTATGTGTTTACTCAGATGTCCCACAAAATTCAACATAATTACTCCCAACATAATGTTACAGAATTGAAACATAAGACGATTCAATTAATTGTATGGTTTGGGGATTTATATTTTAATTCGAAAGTATCTTATATGAAAGTAAGCCTTACTGACCTAAACCATGCTGCTTACTAATGAGTATGCTTGAGCTTGCAGCTTAATGCCTGTGCTTCATAAGCAATTATCCTGCTTATCTTCACAAAATTACAGCCAGCTTTTGGGGATAGGATTCATATTCGTCTTTGATTATCTTTCAGTGAATGAAGTTATCTCTTGAAGTATTTATCCAAGGAATTAATAGAAGATGATGGGAGCTTTTCCATATAAGAAAATGGTTAGCTGAATTTTTTAGAAAATTTCACTTACCTTACCAATCTCTAATTAATTTACTGTCTAATTTAAAATAAAAGTAATTTTATTATTTCGGTTACAGGTTTTATTTGTAACAAACTAGAATGGTTATCTATGAAGCAAGAGGAAATGGGATCATTTACAAATCTTGAAAAACATTTTTCCAGATATTTATACATAATGGTTTTACATGTATTAATACAACTCATTTTAAATGAAGTTGAACACAGATATGTTCTGACAGGGGTCAGATAAGTATTTATAAATTAATATGAGTCAAACATCTCTTACATTTCTATTTGAAGCTAACATTTTAAACAATTATGTTGCGTATATCTATGGTCTTTGTTACAATGTCATTGTGAAATATTCATTGAATAGGCAACTTAAAGTTATATTTAAAATGCCAAAAGTTTGAAATGTATCTTGTAAATAAAACTTGAATATTTTAGAATATATATAAATTGTGTGCCTGTATATTTTCCAAGAACATCACTTCTTTTTCGGTTTTGAATGTATTTTGTAATAATGCCTGTTAATTTTACTAGATGTAAATCATCTTTGTCTTACAATATTTTGAATTTTAAAAAAAATTGCTAGCCTTTTCAAGTTTTGATCTACGGAGACATGACAACAATGTGCACAGTGCACATTAGTAAAAAATAATAACTGACAATAATTATATCTGATTTCTGAAATAGGTCTTGCAAAATAGAAGTATGTGGGCAAGTTGAAGTTCACCATTTTAAGTAGATAATATGACTGCAAAATGTTCTTTCATGGATCATTCTAGCTTTGGAACAGCCAATTTTGGAATTAGAACATTCTGTGCTGAATGTTGGTATGCAACTTGCATAGATAAGCAAAAATGTTGAAGCTTAATGGGCTGGATCTGTAATAGCCATTTTGCAAGCAGATAGCACTGGGTAATGAAGAGATGCTCTATGCTGGAGAAATGGAAATAGGCAATCAATTTGTTTTGCAGCTCTCTGTGGATCTCTTCTGCTACTTCAGAAACATACCCAACTTTCCATGATGTTTTTCAAGAAGCAAAGGCCAACTGCAGGAAAAGGAAGGACACAGGAAGAGCTCTGCCAATCCCTCTCTTTTCTTATGAATTGAACTCCCTATAGAAGAATTCTTGAACAGACGTGATGATTAGTTCACAAAAACAGGAAACTTTGCTCCTGGGAATCGACTATTCATATTTACTTTGAAGAATGCCTCACTAAATTTAACTGTGCTTGTTTCTAAGTAACTGTTAATAGGATTTTTCACAGACATAGGAAAGTCTTGTGTTTCTACTTCATTGTCAGATCTGCAAGTATAATTCATTTTGGTTCATGAACAACCTCGTATTGCAGAACAAGTCATTGTTCTAAATACTTTTCTTCCTAATCACAATGAGCTAGGAGGATTGAAAGCAAAAAAAAAAAACTAGTTTAAAGACATTACATGTCTCAAAATAAATCAAACACAAGTAGTCCTTATCTTTACAACCAAAATTGGGACCAGAATTTTAGTTGTTGAATGAAACCATAATTAAACAGAGAGACTTGCATGACTGCTTTGCTCAACGGCCACAGTCTCCTCATTTCCAGTTGTGATCATTAGCAATCACCTGTGTCATTAAGCTTATGGAGCAAAAGGTGCCTGCCCAGTTCAGTCCCCCCACCCCACTCATGCCCAGAACAAAGCTCCAGCAGATTGCAGGAACAAAGCTGGTCAGGATCTGAACTCTGTTTCTCCACTCAGCTGGACAAGTTCATCTCTCCATGCATAGAAACAACTGCTCTGGTGGGCTGCAGGAATGGAACTCTTTTTACGGGGTTGTGAAGCAGGAACACAAGACAGCAGTGGTAATACACATAGAGTGACAGCGACTTTAGGGAGAAGCGGTAATGAGAAGCTGGAGAAATACCAGGGCCGGACAGAACTGGATCCATAAAAAAGCCTTGTTAATCTTGCTGCCAAAAAACATTGTATTTCAAAATCCACATATTTCTATGTAAAATTTTGCATAAAATAGACTGAAAATATTTCTATTCATTTGTGAGATGCCATAGGTTTGATTTCTCTACAAAAGTGGTTAATTAGAAATGTAATGACTTAATATTTTTCTATGTTTATGATATAATGTACAAAAAAAGCACAGAATTCAGTACAGTATACTGGAAAATACATGGGCATATTTATTTAACTCTATTCTTTTCCTGTATTACACCAAATATGCAGGAAGATTGAGAATAATTTATTTGCACATTTCTTGTGCACTTAAGCAGTTTCCAAAGTGGCTGAATTTGTCTTCAGTAAACAGTTAAAGTAAACTACTTCTATCTCTTGATGCTGGCTGGGATAGCTGGTAGGCTGTTGAAATTTAAAACACTTAGAAATGACATGATTGCTCATGCTCACTAACAAAAGTTAGAAATACTGTATATATTTTATTAAGAATGTAAGGTCCCTTTAATGTGCTTTAAGATTAGTGGGAATTCCTAAACTTGCTATTATTGTGGGATATCTTAATCCTCTAAATCTGGGGTCTCTAACCTTGGCAACTTTAAGACTTGTGGATTTCAACTCCCAGAATCCCTCAGCCAGTAAAGCTGTCCACAAGTCTTAAAATTGCCAAGGTTGGAGACCCCTGCTCTAAATCAGGTGTGTCAAACTTGCATTGTAATGGAACATCATGCGACAAATCCTGACTTTTTCCCACTTCGCTAAACCAGGTATGACGTGTGAATTTGACACCCCTGCTCTAAATCCTAAAATTTTTATGATTTGGGCTTTTAAAGATGTTTTGAATTTTGGGGAATAGATGGCAAAATTATCAGAGACAGAAACTGTAATAACTTACATATTAAGCAACCAACCAAATGTGCAACTCAAGTTTATGTATATTTTTATTCTGTGTTTCTATTCAGATACACAGTTGATTTTAGTAAGTGAATTAAGAACGTTTTAGTTCTTTAGTTTAGTTTAGTCTTCTGACTAAATAAAAAATGCTAAGTTGAGCAGATCATTCCGTGTGAGCATAGTTCTGTTAATGACTGAAACTATGCTCACATGGCATGATCTGCTCAATTTAGCACGTTGACAGAAAGTAAAAATGGACTTGCAAAATTAAATATGATTTAAAATTGACACTAAATATGATTTAAAATTGACACTGTTATTAACAAGAATGGGTTTTTTTTAATTATTTGTAGGAATTATTTTGATTTTAAGGAGGCAGGTTTCTGTTTTCATTTTACAGGGCAAACACCTGAAACTGGCATTTTTGGTTAACAACCACACCAATAACCTAAGATTTTTTAAAAATCCTCCTTCCACCCGAGTTATTTCTGATAATCAATGGAAGGCTTCACAATTTACTAACAAAGATCGTTAGTAAAAGATACCAAGAGCCACACTTTTCATACCACTTTTTTCTCCCTTGTAGCTGCAGTTAAAGTAATTGCAGATAATAGACTGCAAACGTTAGAGAAGAAAGCCTCAAAGAAATTTCAAGAACTCCTGACAAAACTTACAGGTTATTGATTACTTTTTTGCGGGGGTGGGGGGAGATTAATTAATTTATGAGGAAGCCCTGAACAATAAGATGTCGCAGTGCCTCAGAACAGCCAGTTAACAAGAGGCTATTAACTTAGCCTTGAAGAACCACCCTGGTCATTTCACCTTGGCTGCATCTGGTGCAGAAGATGACGAAAGATAATTAGGAGCAATTACTTTATTCTCCTGCCGGGAGCGTCTGCTATTACCATTCCTCTTTTCCCTTTCCTGCTGTTGCTGCAGAATTCAGCCTAGCTGTGTATGCAGTGAGCGAAGACATGGGATATGTGCTGATCCGTGAGCTCCTTCCTTCTCCTCTTCCTCCCCCCGCCCCGAGAGCGGTGCATTTTGGAGGTAACTGGCAGGGAAGCATTTCAGGGCTGGCAGCGTCGTTCTGCGCGTGTAGCTGTCCAAGGTGCTACCACTCCTGGATGTCACTGCAAAACTCGCCCTTATAATTTGCTTGTTTGCTTTGCCCTTCCGCTCACTTCCTGCTTCTGACACACGACTTTGTGGTGTCTTATTACACTGTTCTCTTGGCAGGAAGGAATCATGGTGTTTGCTCCAGGTAAAGTATTCAACCTTTTTTCCCCCGCTTCTCAGATTGTTGTAGACGGGCCATATTTTATTCTCTACAAGAACCAAAATGCTCACTGTAATCCTATTCTACCAAAATGCAGGCTTTTGGTTTTCAGGAAAGAAACACTGCAAACTACATCTAGAACTGAATTTGTTTTGATTCAGATGAAATACAGAACAATACTTGGACTGATGGAGTGTAGACTGAAGAAAAGATTGAAAATGGGAAATACTATTTTATAGCAATTAATTTGGTCTATTTCAGTCTCTCCTTGTATTTTGTTTGACAGACTGAACAACAGAATACCCCTTACCCTCATTTTCATTTATGTGTGTGAAGTTATCAGGTCATATTTCTGCAGAAAAGGGTCATGCTGTCTAGACATAAGCCCCTTTTCTGTCTGAACATTCTCTAAATCATATTAGAAGAGGATAAACCTTTATTTACAGCAACATCCTTAAGCAAATATTTTAGGTTGCAATCCTATACCTGCTCTTCCCTAGGATTTCAATTAATTGGATTAATAGTCACTTTTAAATGGAAACACAGAAAAATCTATGTTGTTCTCTCTTTCTATTCTTAGTCTTTGAATCATCATAGGAGGAGAGCTGTGTTAGTCTATGCTGCAAAAAAAAATCAAGAATCTGGTAGCACCTTTTTCAATTAACAAATGTTATTAAAAGAGATTAGCTTTTGTGAGCTGCAGCTTATACCTTTTAATAAAAGTCATTAGTTGGCAAAGGTGTTACCAGACTCCTTCTGAGTCCTTGAACTGCTAATTCTGAAGTGAGCTCATTAGCCTCAGGAGTAGTAACAATAAAGTAAACTGCAAATTGGATAAGAAAAAAAGGTTATTTTAAATTAAAAACCAGCTCCCACATATGTTTACCAAGCCATGAGTCTGACTTAAATCAGCATACTTCAAATAAGTTTGCATAGGACGATAAACTTGCAACACAATTCTCTACTTGGCTTGCTAGAAAAATCTTCTGAGTTTAATGGAGCTGTTGCCTAGGTAAGTTAAGTTTACAACCTTAGTTTCACTCTCTTGTATTGTCAGGTTTCTTATTACATTATTAACATGTATGCCACTATTAAGTATTTGATGAACAGCATTATATAATTAATATTGGGAATTGGCTCAGGTTCATAGAAGATGGATATGATTCTTCTAATTCTTCAAATGTTAGTGGGGAAAAAAGTATGCCTCCTAGCTTCAATAGCATTTTGACAGCAGTTAAGAAGTTTGATTCAAAGATTGCTTTGGAATATCTGTTAGAAGTGCAGTTTTAAATACATTTTGAGTATCTGAGCTTATGGTGGTGGTGCAAAACCTCAAATATAATATTTACATAAGAGCTCTTATGAATTATGTCCCTTAACTTGCTAGAGTCTACTTTCAATGAAATATCTTTCTCATGCATGCTGTTTGTGATCCTTTATCTAGAAATGCAATAAAAGTGGATTAAGTAATATTTCTTCTTACACATGCTAACTATTTTAATGTCAATAGACAGAAATTTATGTTTTAGTGGTACATGATATGGGATTCTGCTGGAAATGTAGTATTCTAATTGAAAAATCAAAAGTAAAATCCAGCCAAATGCTGATAATTCATTGTTAAAGCACTGTACAATGCTGTATTATGATTTATTCTCTGAAATGCTATAGCAGCATTTACAGGCCCATTCTAATACTGTTTAAATGGAAGGAAGTTTGGATATAATAAATTCCAACTCTCAGCCATTTTTTTTCTCCCCCTGCTCCCAACAATGTCTCATTCTACCACAGAATTTAGCCAGTTTTCCATTGCTACTGATCTTGTTCATTCTTGCAATGGTTTGCCCCCATTAGGATTTAGGGAACTTAGTTATACAAAACTATTGCTATCTTCCACTTATGTGTTCTCTGTATTCTCACTAGAAAATTCTCACTAGAAAATTAAGCTCTTGGAGCAAGAATTTTCAATTAACATTTTCAATGATAAATAAAAACAGTCTAACAATTAGGGAAGATTCAATTGTAGTTTTGGTGATAACCATTATATAATAAGGATGTGATTAAAGAATTCATAATGGAATATTATAGAATTCCAACCAAACCCAATCCAGTAAGTAATAAATTCCAAAGTGGCACATAGTAGACCTGATTGTTATGGGAAAGTTTATTTTATCAGAGGAATTGTTTATTTCTTGTAGTAATCTAGAGTTATTCCATTTTTTCTTACCTTCTATCTAGCAGAGCAGATGGTTCACATCATTGTTCACAACTGGCTTATTAAGGCAAACACATGAGATTAGAAAACTGCAGCAAGAGATTATAACCACTATAAAGGGAACAAACAATGACCCCTTGATAATAAATGTGCCTTTTCCAACTGCCTTAGTAAGCAGGGTTTTCACTTCCATACTCTCAGCTATTGTAAAATATTTGCTTAATGTAATCATTCTTGTTCAGGTTGTCTTTGCAGAAAGATCTTTAAACATGCATTCTTTTATTCCAACATCATTTCAGAATTACTTAATGAATAGAGACAACCCTCCCTGAAATTAGACATCAGTTATGAATATTAGCCAGCATCATAAATCTTAGTATGGGGATCACACAGACAGACAGGAATTATTTAAACAATGTTCAACCTCATTTGAATTAATGGAGTGTAAAACTGGATACAATGAACAAAATTATATCACATTTTTCAATCACAATATTACCTGTGTTTGTAATATTATCTGTGAGCTGAATTACAGGTACTCTTTTCCCTTTGGTACTTGGTGACAAAATAAAATACAAATGTTTGTACAAAATGTGTGTGTGTGTGTGTGTGTGTGTGTGTGTGTGTGATGAACTCTTTTATGAGCACCAGTTATGATTTAGCAAGAAATGGAATGATCTTGTGTGTATTCACTTCATTATCACCAATAGACAAATCTAGACTTTTTCATTAATTTTCTATTGCTTCTAAAATAATGTCAAAAAGGGGTAAAGCCACAAAGATAAAACACGTACATTTGACCTTTTTTTTTAAAAAAAATAACCACTTTGTATGTTTTTTTTTATTTATAGACAAACCAAAACATAAATTTGGCAGAAACAAAAAAATTACCAGCTCTAATGGGAATTTATAACAGACAGATCAAGACATACAAATGTTTAGAGCAATTCAGCCCTTTAGCAAACATTACAAGCATCTGTGCAGGAGCAAGGCAAAGCATGTGGTGAAACGTGTCATGACATCACAACACAAGCCGCTTAGCACACACACTTGGATCTGATATCAGGACATAAGAACAAACAGCTAGGTTTTGTGTCATGATGTGGCAATCACTTTTTTCATCACCCTGATTTGTAGTGGACACCTAGATGTGAATTATTATAAGCATCTGTCCAATTTGTTGTACAAGTTTATCTTTAGCCAAAGAATAACAATACCAAGGAATAAAACCTATAGAAGCAATGCAGTTCAATGAGTACTCTATGAGTATTGCTAATAAAAGAATCCTATTTTTAGAAATTTAGATGAATCATCACAGCCCTTTCTGTACACTTACTTGTTAATTGTACTAAAATGCAATATAGCTTTTTTGCAGGGCCTTTGTACACAACTAAGTATCTGTAACAGTAAATACATTTTCCCTTTTTTTTTTTTAAGCATTTAAAACCGGAGAATCAAAATAGAAAAACATACAGTAAATCTGTCAAAAACATTTTCCTTTATTTCTCAAGGGTTTACATTAATCTGTTACTTTAGAAATGTATATACCTCCCCCCCTTCAAAATCAGATTTTCTCAATATGGGTTATATTTAAAATACTATTTTGGGATGGTAATTAGATTTGATAGAGAACTGCTCTGAAAAAAAAAGTCTGGATAAATGTTCAGTCTTAAATATAAGTTTATTGAGTGCTCAAAGGCTACCACTGTTGCCAACTCATTTGAGTTGATCCTTCTAATCTAGATGGCTTCTGGAAGCTGTCAACTGATGCTAGGACATCACCAGACAGGACAGGCTGTATCCTTTAAGCCCACTTTTCCTCCAAGTTTGGGAATGTTAGGGTAAGAATGAAAGGCCATGACAGACATTGCTCTCACTTCTACCCTGGAACAATTCAGTTGTCAGAATAAGCCCTACAGTCTTCCTACCAAAATTCACCATTCTGTTCGTTACATTTTGATAGTACAATCTGGGTGAAGTTGGGTGGCTAGATCACCTAAAGGCAGTCCCTTAAGACACCCAAGGACAAAATATTCAAATGATTCTTGGGAAATTGCAAAATACAATTGAAATGGGGTAATTAACAAACAAATTCAAAATACAAAGTGCAGGGAGAAAATATTTTTGTTAGAATTTGACTGGCATATTTCCATGCTGACTCAGGCTCTCAATTACTTTAGTTTCTCTGAGACAATAAATAATGGAGAACAATATGGAAAAAATGGAATTCATGGGAACAGCAGTAAGTTCAAAGAAATAGAAAGGTGGCAGTGATAAAGTTGGAAGGAAAAAAGAGCAATCATAGCTCAGGTATTTTTATTGCATAAAGCTTTTTTGAACATACTATCCTGTTGAATTTGTGAGGAGTATGATATGAAATACCCATGAAATAAGAGATGCCAAATAGTTGTGCTACTAAAATATCAGAACAAGGTTACATTTTCTTAGCATTTGGCATTTAGGATTATATACTGCTTCATGGTGCTTTACAGCCCTGTCTAAAATGTTTATAGAGTCAGCATATTGCACCCAACAATCTGGGTCCTCATTTTACCGACTTTGGAAGTATGGGAGGCTGAATCAACCTTGAGCTGATCAGGATCAAACTCCGAGCAGTGGGCAGAGTTAGCCTGCAATACTACATTCCAATCACTATGCCACCATCACTCCTTTCTGTCTTGGTCCTCTCTGTATAAAGTAAAGGAGGAAGAAAATGGAGAGCTACTTCCAGTTCAAGGAGATTAGAATGAGATACCTCTGGTGGCTCAAACTGCTAAGACAGTCTGTTATTAACATAGCTGCTTGCAATCATTGCAGGTTCAAGTCCCACCAGGCCCAAGGTTGACTCAGCCTTCCATCCATTATAAGGTAGGTAAAATGAGGACCCAGATTGTTGGGGGCAATAAGTTGACTTTGTATATAATATACAAATGGATGAAGACTATTGCTTAACATAGTATAAGCCGCCCTGAGTCTTCGGAGAAGGGCGGGATATAAATGCAAATAAAAAAAAAGTGGGCAGCTCAAATCTAAAAAAAAAAAAAGAGACTTCTCCCAAAAGACAAGAGAAGGTGAAGAGAATCTCTTTTAAAGTTGGATTGATGTAAAGAATGAATGGTGAGCTGAGTGGTAAGACATGCACAAAGAGTATTAAAAATGGAATAACTATGGTGCAAATCAAAGATTCTTTTTCATATGTTCTTATAATATAGCATTTGAGAACTTCATTTTAGATTTAGAAGTGCCTGTAAGAAAAGATACATAACATTTTTCTTTGGTGTCTCATTGAACCAAACTGCTTCTTCAATCATGTGCAACTTTTCTCTAGGATTATAGCCTTATAGGCACTTTCTGAAAAAATGGAGAAAAGGAAGACCAAAGCTCTTTAGGAACTCAGGCAAGTCTGTATAATTAGAAATGCCTGAAACATGCTTGTCTCAGGACAGCCAATTTAAATACAGCCAAGAGCATTTTTTATTAGCTTTGGGTCAACAAAGGCAGATCATGTTCCTGAAACAGCAGAATGATATTGGTTTGGGAAGCAAATAAATTGGTCTGTGTTTAAATGGATGTGTCCTAGGAGAACCACAAAACTTGGAATATTGATAAAGTCAGTATTTTGTTTTATGTATATTTGTAAATACACTGTTATTTGTAAGAATACACAGCCTGAATTAAGCTTTTTTGTTAATATTTCCAGAAAGAATGTTTAATTATTTATGTTGAAGTCAAGTTATCAAAATGATTTTTTTTTTGTCAATACATGTTGATCTTCCTTTTGCTTTTCAAAGGAAAGCAAGCAGGTTTTTTTTTTAATCTTTAGCTGTTCTGGAACCAAAGGGAGAAAAAAAATCACACATTTTGGTAATGTTTATTATTTTTATTTTTATGCATCTGCAATACAGTCTTATAGTATTACTGCTAAGAGTATAGGAGTCCATATTTTATATATGTTTTCTTGCAGTGGGCCAGGACTTGTACTATGAGAGTCACATCACACAATGTTTCTCAGCCTTGAAAACTAAGATATGTGGACTTCAAATCCCGGAATTTCCAAGCCAGCAAGGATTTATTTATTATTTTCTGCTCTTATTGTTTTTACAACTAACTCAAGACTGAACATATCCAATACACTTTCCTCCTCCTATTTTATCCACAACAACAATCTTATGAGCTGAGTTGGGCTGAGAGAGACTGACTGGCCCAAGGTCACCCAGATGGCTTTCATGGCTAAGGAGGGACTTGAATTTATGGTCTCTTGCTTTCTAGTCTGGTGCCTTAACCACTAGATCAAACTGTTTAAGAAACACTAGTCTAGGGTACTCTAATAAAAGCTCTATAGCCTGCCAGTACTAGCCATAACCAAGACATGCAATTGTATTTCCAGATAAAAGATCACAAACAGCAGGCATGAGAAGGAAAGCATTATTCTTGGTGAATGGCAGACAGCTGGACCAATAATCAATGACTATGTCTGTGAGTTTCCAGCCAATGAAGGCTTTAGAGTGGCATTCATCCCTCACTGATAACTTAAAGTAATAGATATTGATAGATTTATATATAATTTCCAATTAAAGTAATCTTTTTTCTGACAGGGGATAAATCTGGAACCGGACAGGAAGAAACAAAACTGCAGAATGCCAGCAAGTTGATTGTGCATACGGCCATTCAGCAGGCAGTCCAGCAATTTTCTCAGGAGAGCCGCCCAAAGGAAAAAGGCACAGACAACAATGTGAGCCTGCAGTTTGAAAGAGGCCAATTAACCAAGAAGCAGAAGAAGAAATAAAAATCCACCACTGTTGCTCTTGGAGCATCCAATTGGCAGCCCTTCCAGCTTCTTAGAATCAGCTTGTGTTGTCAGCACCACAGACAACCAACAAAGAGTATAATCAGCCACTAGTGATAGAAATAAGCAGTTGCAGTAGTCCTTCCTAAGAAATAGAGTTTTAAGGGCACTAACTAACACAGTTAACATAGATGCCGTGCCTCTAACACTCATTATTCAACAACGCAATGATGGCTGTAGCAGTGTCAACACAAAAGCCTGATAAATGAAAGTTCTGTGTTCAGGATGTCTTTAGACTGTATCTCTGTCTATGTCATCAGTATATACTCAACTGGAAGACAGCTGTTCCAGTTTCCCAAGAATCTATTCTATTGACACATTGAAGAGTATATTTGAAGTTGTGCCCCTGAAGCACCAAACCATACATAGGCTTAAGAAAGGAAAGTAGGATACAGAAGAGTTGCAATAAAAGAGGACAAATCTATTGGAGACCCTTCTATAAATGAACAGAGTATGGTTCAGGGCACTGTTTTGGTTTTTTTTCTTAGTTATTTGTTTAAATTCTACATGGCTAATATGTATTTTAAAATGTCAATGAGCATTGGACAGAATCAAGAGAAAGTTCAGTATTACTATATTATCTTATGTATGTCTCTTTAGAAACAAGCTTCTTTTAATTCAGTGTGATTTATTCCCACGTAAGCACCCAACGAATACGCAGGCATATGCCTTATTATCAATTATATTTGATAGTTTTGTCTCTGTTTACCTCTTATTGTTCTCCATTTGCATTATCTTCCATTTATTTTTATTTACAAAGGTTATTACCATTAACTGCAATCAACTTGCCTTAAATCAATCTTGTCTATGATCCCTGGAAAATACCAATGAAAACCTGGTGAATGGATGTACTTTTCAATTGTATTCAGTTGTATCCCTCGTGTACAAGAAAATAAAGAAAGGAAAATAATTTTTTTTCCTACCGGCCTTTTAATCTACAATAGTTTTCCAGGGTTTTGTACTTGTCCTTAAATTTGTTGAAAATGTGATCTCTCTGTTAGCAGTTCTAGCTTGCATGGAATAGTTTGAACTCATTGGGCATGCTTTGGGTAAAACTGGGTGTTACTTGCCCTCATGGCATGTTAGCTAAACTGGCCAGTACTGTCTCTTAGCAGAGAATGCTGCATATGACATAACGGTGACTAAGGCTAATAACCAAGTCTATAACTTCTTTTTGAAAGCAATTGTTTTAAAGTCATATTAATAATCCTGAGAATTTCATAATGAAGTATAAAACATCAAGTATCCAAACTTCCAAGCTATGATTACAACAACAATATAAATTAAATGCTATCAAAAATATAAAATAAGTATTTTGGGGGGACAGGTGTTAGATTAATGGTGTACTCACTAATTACTGGTTACAAGAAGGAATACAGGGAAGGGAAAACAAGAGGGATCAAGAATAATAACAATGATGCAATCCATAAAGCTCACAAATAACTTCTTTTCAATGCATATGTGGAGAAATGCAGACATTGTTTCAGCTGGCTAAATAATCCATTTTGAACAGGAATTTCTTGTATATACAAAGGTTTAAAGGCTCACATCACTAACTCCACAGTTCCAGTTCAGAATATTAAATGATTTTGATAGGCATTTAACTATTTCACTTGACCTTATCTGTTTATTTGCATGACTGTTTCCTGTTAACATCCCTGATTTGAAAGGTCATGAAGATTTTTACTGTTATAATATTCTTCACGCTTGGCAAGCAAGTAAGACCAGTACCATTTTGCAAAAGATAAAAGGTCCTCCTCCAGTGTTGGGTTTCAATTTTTTTTACTACTGGTTCTGTGGGTGTGGCTTGGTGGGCGTGGTGTGGCTTGGTGGGCGTGGCAGGGGAAGGATACTGTTAAATCTCCATTCCCACCCCACTCCAGGGGAAGGATACTGTAAAATCTCCATTCCCTCCCCAATCAGGGAAGGTTACTGCAAAATCCCCATTTCCTCCCGATCAGCTGGGACTTGGGAGGCAGAGAATAGATGGGGGCAGGGGCAGTCAGAATTTTTACTACCGGTTCTCCGAACTACTCAAAATTTCCGCTACTGGCTCTCCAGAACTGGTCAGAACCTGCTGAAACCCACCTCCGTTCTTCTCCTCTCATTGCTATTTTGCCCTCTCGGGGCATTCTGTTTCTCTGCTTAGGTAAGGAAATGCTAAGAGCACGGGCTGTCTAATAAATACTAGACCAGGGGTGAAATCTAAAAATTTTCCCTACCGGTTATGTGGGCGTGGCTTAATTGGTGGGCATACCTTGGTGGTCAGATGACTGGGTGGGCATGGCCAATAACAATAAATAATAAAAATAATAAAGTACACAAAATAATAAGAGGTACTAAAAACCAAGTTTCACACTTTACACACACACAAAACACAACACAACACAACTGACTCTCACACACACACAAAATGCTACATACAACTTTATGAGATTTTGTGTAGTGAAACACTACAGAAACACACCAAATCTCAGAAAGCTGCACAAATATTTTATTTTATTTTATTTCTATTTTTAGATAAAAGCAGTTAAATTTAAAACTTCCTTAACTTTAAAACTTCCTTAACTTTAAATTGCTAGGTCTAAAAAAAAATAAAACGCCTAAAAAAACCCCCAATTGACTATTTTTTTAAAGCTCCCCCCCTTACTTACCTAATTCAAGGAAAAAGGCAGGCAAATTGAGTTGCTCACTGATGAGATGGATTGCAGGTAGGCAGATTCAGTGGCCAGCTGATGCAATTAATTGCAGCAGCCAAAGCAAGGCTGGAATAGCGAGCGAGACCGAAAGAAACAGGAAGATGCCAACTAGGCAAGTGGGGACCGGCGATTGGGTGGGCATGGGCAGGGGGGGGAGGGATTTTGCTACTGGTTCTCCGAACTACCTGCCCTCATTGCTACTAGATCGCGTGATCCAGTCCGAACTGGGAGCATTTCACCCTGTACTAGACTACAATCTTATTCACACTTATTTGGAAATAAATCTCCTCAGGCTGAACAGAGGACTTTAGACATAAAAAATTCTCAGCCTATTCACCGGGGATTTGTTTCTAACAAATTGGGGTAGGATTGTTGTCTGTTAAGCAAAGTATGCTTTAAAACTACCTAGAAATATTCATACAAAGTTCCAACGGTTTGATTAAGGAAAATAATTCATTTATTCATGGCTTGTTATGTATATGTATGTGCATACCTGCATGTATGCCTTATGTCTGTGCTGTCTTTCGGCGATAGACAGAGAGGGAGGGAGGATAAACAGACAGAACCATTGTGCCCTCCAGTGTTGAATGTGATATTGATGTTTTTATGGCTGGTATATGGAATAATTTAAACCCTAATACTTTGAACTTTAAGCTTTCCTTAATTAGAAAAATATATTGTTAGGTGAGGATTACAGAAGCACTTGTCATCTTTTGCTTTTAGTGAATATTAAAAGTACTATTCTAAAAATAATATTTTATTTGTACTGAAATATATAGGACTTATGGGATGTGGGAGTGTTTATTTTTGTGCATATAAAAATCTCACTGCGGTTATCACATACAAAAACAAAGCTCCATAAAAAATATTTTTCTTCAACTATTTGTCTGTTAGCCCCAAAAGAAAGACCTCTGGTCTCAATTGTGCACTCGTCTTTAAAATCCTCTGAATCGGTGTATGTATTTAAATTCATCATTTTCTAGTTTTTTTACAGATCTGCCAAGCGTGATAAAATTTCCCTTCTTGTTGCTCATGTTTCCAACTGTATTTGAAGAGCCTTTATACATTCTAGATAACATCTCTAGTAATATATAGTACATCATCTTGTAAAAATTCTCTTTAAGATTATAACATAATGTAAATTTCAGTCCTTTCATCCACATATTCAGAATTTAGGGTTTTTTTTATTGGCCAAGTGTGATTAGACACACAACGAATTTGTCTTGGTGCATATGCTCTCAGTGTACATAAAATAAAAGATACATTCATCAAGAATGATAAGGTACAACACTTAATGATAGTTAATATTCCTGCTGTTTCATCAGTATATTATAACCAACATTTTTAGCTAACTTTCACTTTTTTCTGTTTCAAATTTCAACAGAGATTTATATATTTTAGCAATTACATGTTCACCATTTGTACATTTCAAATTCAGTTTTACAATATTCAACTCACAAAGAAGAGGCAAGAGAAAAAGAGAAAGAGAAAAAGAATTTTTAAAAATTTCAAAAGTATTTCTCAAAAATTAAGTTTTTACAATGACAGTTAAGTATAAATAAAGTAAATTGAAATAAAAATAAAAATGAACTACATAAAGTAAAAACTATGAATCTGCAAAAATCAGAGAAATAGTTGGCATATTAATTATAATTAAAATGATATTAAAACTATGAGAGAGAGAGACAGAGAGAGAGAGAGACTGTATTAATGTATAGTGTGACCCATGGAAAAAGCATTTCACCAATATTATTCCAACTTGTACAAAGTGATTGATTTCTCCATGGAAAAAATAATTGGATACCTAAAGAACAAAATTTACAAAGGATTACAGAGGAACAGAAACATTATCAATGGACCTATAACAAAAAGGGGAGTTTCTAAAGCAATAAAAAGATTAAATCCGAAAAGGCCCCTGAATCAGATGGATTAAAGGTTCTTATAAATATTTCGAAAATGAACTTTTACAATCTTTACAAAATATGATGCACTCTATCTGGGAGTTTGAGGGTTCTGCACAGTATCTTAGCTGTTCCTAGCACTCTTCTAGACAGAGAATTCATTTCTGGGATATGTTGGAGCCATTTTTCCAGCTTAGGAGTCACAGCCCTAAGTGTGTGTATCATCACTGGGACTACTTTGGTCTTGACTGTACTTTCCATAACCTCTCCATAGTTCCTCTTTCAGGCCTTGGTACTTTTCCGGCTTTTCATATTCCTTTTTCCTGAGGTTGTTGTCACCACTACATCCAGCACCCCAGCTGCTCCTTGTCTAACCATGATATCTGGTTGATTGGCCAATACCTGCCTGCCTGTCTGGATTTGGAAGTCCCACAGGATCTTAGCCCTGTTATTCTCCACAACCTTCTATGAAGTCTCCAGTCTGGATTTGCAAAGGTCTGGTCCATGCACCAAGTGGATGTTTTTGTACACAATGCCAGCTACTTAATTGTGCTGCTCATTTTATACTGTTCCTATCTGCATCTTACACACCGCCACTATCTCTGAGGCCTCTCTACATAGTGAGCACCTTGGGTTCCATCTATTCCGATAAACTCTTGCTCCAATGGATCAGGTGCTTAGTGCCTGTTCTTATGCTGCTATAATCAGTGCCTCAGTGCTGTCTTTTGGTCTAGCCTATGGGTCTCCAATGTTTTGACTTGCCTGGGCTGCACTGACTGAAGAGGAATTGTTTTGGGCCAACCATAAAATATATAATGCAGTTAATGTATATATAGTAAATCACATAATAATGTTAAAAGTTTATGATCTTGTGGGGTTACAGTACTAGTCACATGTGGCCCATAGGCAATAGGTTGGAGACACCTGGTCTAGCCTTTTCCAGCCACTAGTACAATTTCCTGAAGTCTGCCACTTCATCAATCTGTCGATGGTACATCCCTTGGAGGATCATGTCCTGCCATGGCATTTCTTGTGTTTGATCTTCTTTTCATATTTGTTGCTGCTAGGCAGCAGCACACTTTTGGAGGCCATCTACTGATATACTCTTGAGTTTCTTCCAGGACAATGACTTTGACACTCACTGGACATTGTCCACCCTCTTTCCAGCTGGTCTACAATCTCTGGATATTGGACTTGAATTGAAACTCTCCATACATTGTGAGGAGCATCCAGGTCTTCAGATCAGCAGCTTCCATTTCCTCCTTTGGCCAGCTCACTGTATAAGCAAGATATCCAATAACTTGTAGGGCATACACTTTGATGGCATATCTTATTCTTTCCATTGAGTTGGCTCTTCAAGACCTGTTTTATCCTTTGGTAGTACTTGAACATTGCTTTCTTCCTTCCCCCTTGGGGTTTCCATGTGACTGTGAGATACCAAGGTACTGTAGCTTGTTGTATGTCTGCTATGTGGCCCACTAGTTGTTTCATTTCATCAGTCTTAACTATCTTCCCTCTCTTGACAACCATCGAGCCTCATCTTTGCAATCTGAATTATATCCCAATGTCCTCACTGTAGATCATTGCAGATGGATCAGCAAGTTGATGTGTCATGTAATCTTAGTGTATAGCTTGATGTCAGAGGTAGAGGTGGTGTTTGATGGTGGTTCCATCTTGAACATTTATCTATATACAGTCTGACTTGTGACTATCTGACTGAGAGGGTTCAAGCCTATGTGGAATAGTAGTGGGGACAGTGTTTCACCTTGGTATATGCTCCACATCATGGCCGCTTGTAGGAGCTTCCTTGAGTTGACTTCCAGTGTTGTCTTCCACAGTTTGTTCAACCAGCTCCTAAGTATTTGCTCATCCAGCTATTTAAAAGAGGCTTTACAGCCTCATACTAAAATTATCATAGCCCTGCCTGCTAACCTATTTAAGGTTTTTTTTTTTAAATGTATTTATTTATCCTGGCTGCTCTTCTAAAGACTGTTAAAATGGGATCTAAAACATATTCTGAGGATGAGGCTTCTACAGGCTTGGATTGTCACAATAGATGGCTCATTTCATATGCTAGATAATAAGCCTTAGAAAATGAGGGCATCTTCAAAAGAGATGTTCTTGCAGATCATAATTGCTGAACGGGTTTATAACAGGATGATGTTCCCTCAGGCTATAAGCTGTTTAGGCTTTAAAATTTAATGCTAACCCCTTAAATTGTGTCTGCCAAACAACTGGCAACTAGTGCAATTTTTTTAGAATAGACATCATATGATTTCATGCCTCACAATAGTTATCAATCTAGTGCTGCATTTTATACGAAAGGTAAATTCACTGCAGTATTTTTCAACAATCAAGATGGGATGTAACTAAGGTATGATAATCAAATTATCCATGATTAAGGTAAGATAATTCTGCTAATTCTGAGCAGCTCAGGAAGCTAATACTGTAAATCCAGTTACAGCTGAATATCAAGGAGAATTCCTATTCAGAGGACTTTTTCTTTCTGAGGTACTATAACTCCATTTCAAATAAGTTGAACCTCAATTCTACCATTGGCCAACAACACTTCCATTCAATGTGGATTTAATTTCAATATTAATAATTGAATAATATTTTCAAATGTATGTTTTGTTAAACAATTCTGATTGCTTCCTTGGAATTAGATGGATGTTATAATCATACAAATGGAATGCCACTCCAAATCTCCAAAAGAGCCAGTAGTTTTGTGTGGTTGGTTGTTTTTGTTTGTTGAATATATGTTTTAGTGATACTTTTTTTATGAACATAAAAAGTTCAATAGCTATCTGAACAGCGTGTTGTCTGGGCACAGTTACTTTTAAGTAGAAATACAACAATAATCATCATAATAAACATAATAAACATGTCAATATTAATCACAAAGTAATAATGCGATTAGTTTTCTGTGATTGTTGAATAGAATGAGAGGCAAGCTGCATTTGTTTGGGACATCATTAAACCAATATGCTGAATCCTCCTTCACTATCAGTATCATTCAAAATTCCTCTTTTTAAATATAGAAGAAAACAAAGTTATCCAAAGCTCTGTTCTTCTTGAGTCCATAAAGGTGCCATGGTCAGTGATATTTCCAACCCTGACTTTCAGTCATCAGTAGAGAATTTCATCCTGCCAAAAGTTAAATCTTTTTCCAAAGAGAAAGAAAAAAAATGGTTGGTGCATATATTTTGAGAATTAAAAGATGGATGATGTAAAGCTCCCCCTCACATTTCATGCAATAGCTATTCATAATAGCAATTCATTCACTATACATTGCATTCCTTTGATCAAAAGCAAAATGAAAAAGACCATATATACTGTATATCCAAGTGGTGGAATGACTTTCTACATTGTGGTCAGACTACAGTTGACCACAAAACATTCCTGGCTTCCAAGCTACCATGACCATTATATGAAGTATTATCCTAGCTGATGCCTACTCCAGGAAAATTTCAGACTGCATGCTTGGTCTTTCAATGTTTAGGGCTGATATAAACATCAATGCAAGACTTTCACTTTGTTTATATTAAATGTATATAGGTTAAAAAAGATGCTGTCATCTTTTACTGTAACTCAGCTGCTCCTCTAGAATGTAATGTGATTACTTTCAGGGATTCCTGACTACCCATTCCTGGCCAACATCTCCTCCTGCATGACCACCAAATGCTGACCTAAATCTATGGCAGGTTAGGCTTTTAGCATTTGAACATTGTCATCCTCATTTATTTTTTTTAACAGATGGTGAAATGCTAGAATTAGGCCACTAATGATTGCTGGTGATTTTCACAGTGCTCATTTATAGTAAAATGGAATCTGTCAATTTCTCCGTCTTTCTCTCTCCTTTGTATCAAAACTGCTTCCCTTCAAACAAAAGGAGAAACACACACACACACACACACACACGACCAGCCCCTTTCATAAGTCAGCAGTAGTCTGTTTATTCAGTGGAGTTGGAGTATTTCAGACATTTCAGTCCCTTTAAATACCATCCTTATGATCTAGGCAGCAGCTGTAGCATTTTTTTTTCCAGTGGGGAGATGTCAGAGTTGATAACTTGGTATGCATGTTTATTTCTGCCACTACCCCTGCCCTGGTGCTCTGCTGTTTCTGTGCTGAGGCTCTCTGGAATTGCAATGAGTGCCATTTTTTGTGTGGACCTCGACACTTGGCCTTACAAATCTTTTAGTTGTGAGCCAATGGATGAAAATCAGGTCAGGGTGTTTTGAAGTTCTAGCCAAAGTAATAGTGAGCTTTTTATATTCCTATGGGAAGAATGTTTAAAACACACCCACCCACACACTATATTTGATTTCTAGGTCCTGGAAGAAATGCAATGCCATAATGGAAATTAGCACTTATGTATGGTAGGGAGAAAGGTAAAGGTTTTCCCTATTCAGTCGTGTTTGACTCTAGGGATTGGTGCTCATCTCTGTTTCTTAGTCCACGGAGCCAGCATTGTCCAAGACATTTCTGTGGTCACGTGGGGGAGGTGCATGGGATGCTATTACCTTCTCACCAAAGTGGTACCTATTTATCTAGGCATATTTACATGCTTTCGAACTGCTGGTGGACAGGAGCTGTGGCAAGAAACAGGAGTCCCCCTGCTATACAGTGCTTGAGTCTCAAACCCAAATTATATAATATAATTATATCACTGTTCCAGTTGACAAGCTCAGCATCTTTAACCACTGAGCCATCATGTCCCTTGTATGATAGGGAAGGAGGCACCAAGCAAAATTTCTTTTTGTATTTTTTTCTTCTTCTAATGACCTATAATTCCTTGCATAAGGGTGGAGTCAGGGTGACTGGAGCTCAAGTGTTTACTGGCTGGAGGCCCTTCCTGATGCCTACATGACTCTGCCACAGACAATTACTCATTGTGCCTAGAGAGAGAAATATCTGCCGCTACCTGGGATTGAACTCACGGCCTTCTGATTGTGTGGTGAGAGCTCCACCTCTAGGCCACTGCACTGCTCAGAAACTTTTGTTTTTGTATACTCATGGGAATATTGATCTGGGAAAGTCACATTCCATACAGTCATTATTGCAAGTCCATATCAGAATAAAATAGAAATAGGGTTAAGTCTTCTGCAGCAACAAAAGGCTCGCTTCAGCCTGGCTCCATGGTGGGTTGCCAATGAAATAAAAGCTAAATTGTGAAAACATGAGTGAGCAAAATCTCTCGAACTGCATCTCCCTAACCACACCAAAACCACTTCCATACACTAATTCAAGAGTACTAAATTTGCAGACAACTTCTCCAAAGTTTATAGGATGGCATTGTAGATGTTTAGAAGTATCTTTCTGATGCTGCTGCTGCCTCACAGCAAAATAAATTATCTATATAAGGCACTATAAGGCACTTATATATTTTGCCTCACAGCAAAATAAACTATCTTCAGCCAGCTAAAGACAGAGATCGCAACGCCAATATTTCCAGCTCACATGTTTACCCACTAGCATCAGGGAAAAACTGTAAGTGAGAATTGTCCTTTGCCACTGTAAGTTGATATCTTTCAGTTCTGATATTAACTCTTGAAATCTGTTCTGAAATCTTTCTAAAATGTTTTCCACATTTATTATTATTACAAATAACTCAAGACTGCAAACATATCCATCACACCTACCTCTTCTTAGTTTCCCTACAACAACCCTGTAAGGTGAGGTGAGTTGGGTTGAGAGAGAATGACTGACCCAAAGTCACCCAACTGGCTTTCATGGCTAAGGCAGGACTTGAATTCACAGTCTCTTGCTTTTTAGCCTGGTGTCTTAACCACGATACCAACTGGCTCTCATCTCAAAATGTTGGTTTGTAGACTTACTATGATGTAACTGACATAAGATGAAGTCCCAAAGATCCAGTTTATTACTACAATCATGACTAAGCACATCTCTCTATATTCTATATTGAGATATATATATATATATATATATATATATTTATATATATATTTATATATATATTTATATATATATAAATATATATATAAATATATATATAAATATAAATATATATTCTATATTGATCATCAATTGTGTTGTAAATGTTGTACCTTGATGAACATATCTTTTCTTTTATGTACACTGAGAGCATATGCACCAAGACAAATTCCTTGTGTATCCAATCACACTTGGCCAATAAAAAAATTCTATTCCACTTTCCCATATTTTGCGATGGGATTCTGGTTGTTTTTTCCACTTACACAGCTACAACTTCTCCATGGTCAATTCTTAGCTGCTTCTATTATTTCCGGAATATCTCACTCAGAAGATGTTTTACCTTCATTCAAATTGGCACGCTACCTGTTACAGAGATTATTCTAGTCTTCTGCACATTTGTACAGTATGTATTTCTGCTCAGATACAGAGTCAGAGTCAGTAATCCATGTATTGTTAAACTGCCTGTTATACCACCTATGACTGTGTGGCTAATTTATGGCACGTGTGCCACAGGTGGTACGCAGTGCCCTCTCTGTGGACACACGAGCTGTTGTCCAAGTTCAGTTCCATCGCACATGCATGTGTGCCTCCCGCCGGCCAGCTGATCATCAGGCCTCTGCTGTGCATGCACAAGGGCGAGGCACGTGCGGGGGGCTGCACGTGCATGCGTGGGGGTGTGGGGGGCACGTGCGCATGCACAGGGGTGGGGCACATGCACAGGGGCCATGCACACACTGCATTTTGGGGGTTTGGGCGCATGCACGCTTTGGCCACTCAGTCTGGAAAAGGTTAGCCATCACTGACCTATGGCATTTATAAAGCCAATTATCAGAAATTTAAGGTATCTTTCTGAATTAAAAATTATCATTTTAATTGTACAAACTACAAGACCTAACCTGGGCAACCATTACCAAGATTGCCATGTTTTTTGTAATAGCAGAAGTCAACTGATATCCACTTTTCATTATTAATTGATTTTTTTTAAAAGGATTTTTTCCTGTGTTTTGTTTTCCCCCCTGTATTTTAAATTTTTTATTTGTATCTGGTGTTTTATTTCTCTATTTATGTTTTATTGGTCCAGGACCATAAATAAATAAATCAGATTGAAATAAATCAAATCAGGTTTGATAGCAACATCGATTTGCAAGTCTTTCTTGAAGCCACTATAAATGGAGTCTTCTCCACCATGCCTACTACCTCAGGTAAATATTTAAAAATGTATAAAACACAACTATCCTTTTTTACAGTAGGCTAAAAGGCTTGGAATGCCATTTCCTGTTTGATTTGTGGGAAAATTTATTTATTTCAATAAATTGTATCTCCTGCAGCTTCTGTAAAAATCCAACAGATGGTGCTCCTGTACCACAGAATCCTTATTTTAAAATCTGGAAAACACCCTGCCATACAGATAAGATAAACATAGTTATATCGATATTTCAAACATATTAGCACAAATAAATGATAAATCGGAAGTGATTAGTTGTCAGTTACATTTTTCCTAACTTCCATGAAAACCTATTTTATATTTCAAAACAAACCGATATACTGCAATAGTTCCCCACTGTTCAGTCAGAACTGAAGAAGATGAGAAATGAAACATTTTCAAGGAAAAGAAACCCAAGAAAGTCCAGTTGCCTTTTGGAAAAGCACCTTTGGGACAACCATGACCTGGATGTTGAGAATCTCCATACACAAGAGGAGGGGCTTCTACTAAGACAGCAGTCAAATAAAAGAAACCTTAGTCCAGAGAAAAACTGGACTAGTTGGTCTACTTTCATGGGCTGACAATATGTTTTGCAAAACTGATATTGTATCATCTACTCAGTGAAGGAGGATCTCACTGATAAATAGATGAAAGAGGGTGCAGATAAAATTTGAAGAAAAATATATATTACCAGCTCTTTCCTTCTATAACTAGGTATACAGTTTCAATTTAAACTATATACGAAGCAATAGCACTTAGACTTATATACCACTTCACAAAGCTTTATAGCCCTCTCTAAGTGGTTTACAGAGTCAGCATATTGCCCCCAATAATCTGGGTCTTCATTTTACCCACCTCAGAAGGTTGGAAGACTGAGTCAACCTTGAACCTGGTGAGATTTGAACTGCTGGCAGCCAGCAATCAACAGAAGTAGCCTGCAGTACTGCATTCTAACCACTGTGACACCATGGTATGTCTCTAGACATACATTTTCTTGGCTGAGATTGTGTCATGTATCAGTCAAGTGATTTACCTTCAGAGCAGACTGAAGTATGAAACAGCAGAGGAGAAGTAACTGTATGATCCAAGCTACCCACACAATGAAGTTACCACCTTAGTCTCAACTGTACTCAAACTGTACTGGGAGTTTGACAGCCGTGCCTTAGAATGATGGCATTTGAACTTGATACCTGAAGATCAGCTTCACAACTCCAGCTATCAACAAAAGATTAAAAACATACATCTACATATTTTCTCTTATCCAAGAAACAACTGTAATAAAGGAGTGGCCAAATAAGAACTTAGTATAAAAGAATTCTAACTAAGATAATGAACATTTCTGGAAAGATTGTTAAAAACTCTTCCAGATTTTGTGTGCTATGTTTGGTTCTGAGAATTTCAGAATATACGTTCATACGTTTTGAGTCTGGAATGGATAGAAGAGAAGACTATAATAGAAAGAGAAAAGAGCAAGTAGGAGCCAGAAGAACTTCTACAGTCACAAAGAGCAGGCTACCAACCACAGCTGCAGTTGCAATTGTGACAACTGTTCTGCAAGAATATTTTCAGCATCTCTATTATGTCAGTTAAAGGTTCTCTATCAAATTCATCCTCACCTTCAATCAAATCACAGAGGTTCAATAGATTGAACAATGTCCAATTTCAATCCTGTTGTACACTGTACAGTACTTGACCTATAGTATTCAGTAAAAACTATATAAGCCATGATCCTTCACCTACTACAACATTTTCCAAACTACATCAGAGAGATGCTAAATTATATTATGTCACTGAACTGACATTAACAGAGCTATTTTTAAAATGTTTCATACTGAGTAAGAACTGAGTTAGAAAGAGGAGGAACTCTTATTCTTTCCATCACCTCCTCCTCCTTTTCGTGGCATGAAGGATATAATATTCCAATTATATTGCAATACGGGATTCATCATTGGAGTCTGTGGGCAGTTTTCATTTCAACATACCTACTTGGTTTGAATCAGGAAATTATTTTTCTACATTTTTTTGGGCTGTATGGGTATATATTCAATCTTCTTTTTCCAGATTCTTTTAATACATCTTGTCTCACCTCTTTTTAAAATCATTTTTCTTTCAGCACTTCCTATTGTCATAATTTGGTGATAAATGGAAATATTTCATTTTGAAGGTCTAATTGTTTTGGCATTAACTTTGTTCTTAAGATAATGTGTTAAATATTGTAATCCCTCTGAGTTGGCTAATATATCTTTTGGGGGGGCACAAATAGTATCTCTACAGCTGTACTTAGACAAATTTGTGAGCAGTGTTAAAATGTAGGGAGGGCAATTTCATTTGTGGTATTGTAATAGCTCCTGCCAACCTAGCAGTTCGAAAGCTATAGAAAAATAGGGACTGTTAAGTTTGGGCAATGAAGAGGCAGGAGACGATACAAGTGACAACAGCTCTTTAGTTTATTGTGATCCCAGCAAAAACCGACAGGCAAAAACCCCTCTTTAAATAGTAATTTGGCTGAGGCATCAGCCAATCAGCAACGTGCATTTTCCCGCCCAAATTTCCCTCCTGAAATTCAAATACATTACAGGGACCACCTTTGGTGGGAAGGTAACAGCGTTCTGTGTGCTTTTGGCATTTAGCCACATGACCACAGAGACATCTTCAGACAGCGCTGGCTCTTCGGCTTAGAAATGGAGATGAGCACTGCTCCTTAGAGTCGGGAACAACTAGCATGTATCTGCGAGGGGAACCTTTACCTTTACCTTTAATAGAGATTTAATGAATAAAAAGAGGCTTCCCTAAAGAAGTCTTCCCAAATTAACAAGCACTTGAACTACAAATATTTCTAGAATTCTAAGCAAAAAATTCTAATTCACTTCACTTTCTTTCTGCTCCTTAGTACTAGAATTCACCAATCACGTTCCCGCTATCCAGCTTCATAAGAAAGAGGTAAAGAAGACTAGACAGGAAGCAAAAAAAAAAAAAAAAGACACAGCCAATTAGGACTTGTTCCAACTTTGTTACCTAAGATGTCAGAACTCCAAGAAGTACTAGGCAGCTAAATCCAGCCTTATTTTTATTTTTTAGCATGCTCTAATGATATTTGATGGATGCCCTATAGGAAATTAAAACTATGGCCAGATCCCTCTGACTGATATCACTCCGTTCGTAGGCATGGGTTCAGCATTAGAACTCTGCAGTTGCCTTAGGACTGCAAGTATAAGGAATTCTTATGCTTCAAAAGCTTTGTACTTAGCACAATAGATTCACGCTTCAGCATAACCACCTGCATATGAGTAAACAGGAAAAGGGATGTAAATTGGGCTATAACTTGGAAATTGCAGTTGCTGCCTTTATTACTCATTGGGGAAAAAACCCAGGAACTCCATTGTAAACATGGAATAAATGATAACTAAATGGGATTATTTTTCTTCCCAGTACTGTGACCATATCTTGAAACTAATTAACTGTCAGCCTGATTATTTTACATAGGGGGTTCTTGCAAATGCTCCACTTTTGCCTGTCATAAGGATTTTATTATTTTCCTATGTGTTTTTTTTATTTTCAGGGCACAGGTTTTATTTCAGGTATGTGGTGTTTCATGTAAGGTGTTGCTTTCTCTTTTTAGATATTAGTACTATATGTAGAATCAGGTATGTAAACCTTCAAGGAAGTTCTTTGATTTCACTGAGCTTCATTGATCCATGAATTCACAAATTGAAGCAAGGACCCGCTTTGAACCAGAGAAACCTACTCGATAGTTATGAAATGCACTGCAGTCTTTTGAAGTGGTTTTTCTTCTTACAGTGGCCTTTTTATTGTTTTCAGGATTGTCCCAGATAATATTCAGTGTTGGATATTTCCATAATGCTAAGGAGGCAAGCTGAATGGGCTTCCTGATGCCAGCAAGTAGCTGCCCAACATGTTTCACTATCTCATTGGACTCTTTTTCTAGCAACTCTTTTCAGGTACCAGACTAAAATTATTTTAGGTTTCATTCATTTTTCTCCACTCTCATTTCCTACATTTATTTTTGTTCTTTCTTATGCTAATATTTTATTCCTTTGTTATCTTGCCAACACAATTGGCATTTCACGTCAGCCATCAATACAGGCTTAAGGCTGACCAATCTGGTGTTCATCCTTGTGTCAAATTAGTACATGCTTGGGTAATTTTTTTTTCATTCTGCAGATGTAAGTATTCTGAATAACTAAGGCTAACATTGCCAGGCACTGACACAAATGTTTACTGTTTTAAAATGAGGTTAACCTCTTCCTCTGAAACCTGCCTACTTTTAAATTCTATCTTGCTATGTTAGCCTACAACATCATCTGCCTCTGCTAACACAGTATATTGCCAGAAACCAGCAATCCTGATATATTAACTCCAAACATTTAAAAGAAGGGCTTCTTTCAAGAATAGGACAAGCATATCAACCAGCTAAAACCCCAGTGATCAGAGACAACAAAATCTACCACCCAGGGATGAAATCCAGCAAGTTCTGACATGTTCTGGAGAACCAGTAGCGGAAATTTTGAGGAGTTAGGAGAACCGGTAAATACCACCTCTGCCTGGCTCCAGAGTGGGATGGGAATGGAGATTTTGCAATATCTTTCCCCTGCCATGCCCACCATGCCACAGCACACCACACCCACCAAGCCATACCTACAGAACCGGTAGTTTAAAAAAATTGAATTCCACCACTGCTACCACCCCATAAAAGCAACTAAGTGGTAGTTTAATAAAGTGTATTAAAAAAAAAAGAAAAGCAAGTAAGTGGTCCTAGTTTAGTGCCAAGCTCAGTTCATGAAGAATCTAAGGCAACCTTCATAATGTACAGGAAAACCAATTAAATAATCCCTGAGAAGCTTAAAAGTGGGGAAGCTACAATCTCCATAGTTAGACTATTCCACTGTTGTCAGCAGGAAGTTTTTTAATACATATATTTCAATAAAATCTGGTAGTTGTAAATTCCTCCAGTTCCACAGCACTTTACAGTCTTTAATCATCAGTATTGACTGTACAGTTCCATTCTTCTGAATCCTCAAATGGAAAAGAGCTTATATATCAGTTTTTGAAAGATTCTATAGTTACATTAAAGTAGAAGCCATTTTGAATTGGTTTGGCACAATTTGGATCAGTATTAGATGATCTATAGACTGTGTGCTATGGTTTTCCTCATCAATACTATCACTGTCTTTAAAAAGGGCATGGAAAAATATTTCAAAAATGTGTTTGTTGATTATGGGAACTTTATTTTGAGTGGTTTGCTGGCTAGGCTGCAACTGGATATTTTTAATTTTGAGCAGCCTGCTGACTAGTTGGTGATTTGCAGTCTTAAAAATGTAGCAGGGTTGTGGGATTCATAGAAAAAGAAGGCTTGAAGAGATTTTGGTGTTTTTTTACGGGAGAGCTTAAGGGAAGCAGTTACCTTAAGAAAATTAAGAGTTACGTTAGGGAATTCAGATCCAAAAAGCCCTCTAAGATTCTAATTTATTTCATGCAATTGGGCTACACTTATTAATTAATTAATGGATTCATTTATTATTTGTATGCCATCCATCTTAAACAAATCTGAGCAGCTTACAAGAGTATTAAAATCAGTAAGTATAAAACATAATCATAAAACAACAAAAAGCAGTAAAATGATCATACAAATGCAGAAAACTGTACCACGATTAATTGGGGGGGGGTGTTTCACCATAGCAAGCTCCAATTACCTTAATTCCATTCTTTCTATTCCATTCTACCCTACCCTACTCCCTTGGTCAAAAGCCAGATATCATAGGACACTCTAGTCATATAATTTATGATGTTTTATGTATTAAACCAATTTTTGTAATGTAGTTCATAAATAAAATCTTTATTGTGGTCCAAGACATACATACAGAGACTAAATTTAAATTATGATAGTGATCTGCTTGTTCAAAATGCTGTGCAGAATTTTGTGATCTGCTTGTTCAAAATGCTGTGCAGAATTTTGTATATAATACCAGAGTTGTCATCTGAAAAAAATTTAGAGAGAAAACCTTCCTCTCTAATTCTCTTCAAAGACAGCATTGTCTATTTCCTGCTGGGATTATCTAAATATAGCTAATAATATTGAAATGCCTGTCAGGTATCCAATTCATAATTTGCATAGAAAATTCATTCTTGTCTAGACACAATACATGTAGTTGAACATTTCTTGTGCTAAAAAACATGGACATAAGTTCTTTAGAGAAGGGAGCAGTAGAATGAATAATGAGTACTGAGCTACTCTATAGAAGGGCCAGGCTCAGGGGTGAAATCCAGCGGGTTCTGACAGGTTCTGGAGAACTGGTAGTGGAAATTTTGAGCACTTTGGAGAACCGGTAGTGGAAATTTTGAGTAGTTCAGAGAACCGGCAAATACCACCTCTGGCTGGCCCCAGAGTGGGAAGGGAATGGGGATTTTGCAGTATCCTTCTCCTGCCATGCCCACTAAGCCACTCTCACCAAGCCACACCATGCCTACCAACCCACGCCCACAGAACCGGAAGTAAAAAAACTTGAATTTCACCACTGGACAGACTGCCTTCCACCCCATGAATTAAATGAAATTAAATGTTGTAATGGGAACTCAATTATTTCTCAAATATTTCCAAACTAGATGTTGAACAAGCAATGTTCAGGTTTTGAAGTTCAGAAAGAGCACGGTTCAATTAAGATGAATGGAGTTTATTGATATATACTGTATATCAGGGGTCTCCAGCCATGGCAACTTGGCAAAGCTGGCTGAGGAATTCTGGCAGCTGAAGTCCACAAGTCTTAAAGTTGCCAAGGTTGGAGACCCCTGCTGTATACTGTAAAATTATATCGAAAAACTGTGAATATCTCCAGGATGGGACTTTTTCACCATGCCTTTTCTTTTGCGATCTATTACACCTGCCAAAGAGTAACTCCAAAGGTTTAAAAGGGTCCCAAACTGATGCTCAATCTGGCAAAGGCTAACCTAAAGACAGATTGGCAGAAATCATCAATCCACCTCTTTCACCAAGAAGAAATGTCTTTTCTGCCAAAATCATAAATAATGCACGTTTTCAGATTCACGCACCATATTCAGATTATATAATGTGATTTATTTCATTTTCATTAAACATTATTACTAGAATTTGTAAATTGTGGTTTATGACTTGCAATTTATAAATCATCCAATCTCATTTTGTTTATGAATAAATGAGAAGAATGCATTTTTACTGGTTTTATGAAACATTAAAACATCCACTTCCCCTTTCTCAAAAGAACCAATTCACTGCCCTTGTTCTTTATTAAGGCCTCTTTGAATGGCCGTGGGCTGTGATCTGATGAATAAGTAGGAGTAATAAAAGCCACTTCTCTTACTGCCTCCTTAGGTCCTGCGAGTCAAATGATATAAAGGCCAGGAACAAAAACGACAGATGCAAAACCACTCCCATTTCAGTCTGCATCATTTGTGGCCATATGAAGCATTAATCTTGTACATGCATGCTTCTGTCAATCTAGCTGTATATCCTCTCTGTATCATACAGCATCTCAAAGCTGCTTACCTAGCAACCATGATTCTTAACAAAGCGATTAGCCCATTTATTTCCACACTGTGCTATCAAAATTTAAATGCAAGCTCTAGATAGCTTCAGGAATGACTGGTATACCAATGTGGTGAACAAGCAAACAAACAATTTAGGTGGATGACATTTGGGAAGAAGCATTTCAAGCCCCTCAAAAGAATCACCACCTTAATTAACATACTGTAAGTAAACCTGGGCAATTCCTATTCTAGTGTTCAAGATTCTGTATTTATTATTTATTTATTTATTTAATCACATTTTTATCTCCCGAGGGACTCAGGGCGGTTTACAGCCTGATAAAAAACACAAATATAAATACAAGATAAAACACCAATTAAAAAACTTATTAAATAAGGCCGAATATTAAAATTACGATAAAAATAATAAAACCCCGTTAAAACCAAATTTAAAATTTAAAATTCTAGTCCAGTCCTGCGCAGATAAATAGATGTGTCTTAAGCTCGCGGCGAAAGGTTCCATAACAAGCATTAATATCACTTCATTGAGATACAGTATCTATTGTTCTTGCTTCTCTGATCGTTGTCATTTGTATCAGGGTTGACAGGAATCTTGGAAATTGTGATACAAATTTCCCAATTTCATTTGCAATGGGCCAATTAAGATCCTAGCCACAAATTCACATACGTATATGGAAGTCTTGGTTCTTGCCTTCAAGCTCTGCACTTTTGCTGTCATACAGATTCACTGCAGCCTTTTCCTCTAAATGAACTTTTTTTTTTCTCCTACAAGTTATAGTTCCTTAACGTACCATCTGTAGGAGATGACCAGACTGAGCCCAGTCATCAGTCACGAGTTATCAGTCATGAATCACTTTACGCCCACAAGAGATTGAAGCTCACCTTGAATTCCTTTTTATTCTTAACTCCCGCTAATTTCCCTTGATTATTAGTGGTTCAGGTTCTTGTAGAAAGCTTAAGCTTACAATAAATCTTTATACACACTTGAACTGCCTGGATTTCCTGATTTCCCTGGTGCTTGACACCAGCTTCACTATGCCATTCTCAAATATTTCTCCCATCCCTCTTTCTAGTCTCTTCAGGATCCTCTTTTCAGCCATCATATCTCTCTCTTTCTTTCCTCTGTGGTCTCTACTAAGAAAGTCATTTCTTATGGTTCTTTCACTCCAGGAGGCCATCTATATCATTCTCTGACTGTTACTCAGGGCAACAAACATCATCATCATCATCATCATCATCATCGACTTTATTGTCATTGTACATCATGTATACAACAAAATTGGTTTAGCCTCTACTGGTGCAATTCATAACAGAAAATATAAGACAATACAATTCCCAATTTATTCAAGTAATTGAGGGGGAAAAACTAGTCATACATTTCCATATGTACATGGAGTGATTGTGATTGTGCTTAGGAGTCTGACAGCCCATGGGTAGAAGATGTTTTTAAACCTTTTTGTTCAGCTGACTATATTTTGGTGTCTTCTGCCCAATGGTAAAAGTGAAAAGAGACACGGGCCAGGGTGTGAATCATCCCTAAGTATCTTCCTTACTCTGCTGAAACAGCGAGACCTGGCAATGTCATCCAGTGGTGTTAGAGGGCAACCAATGGTTTCTTGTGCCAAATTGATCACTCTCTGTAGTGCCTTCCTGTCCACAGCTGTTAAGCCAGCATACCATACTGTTATACAGTATGTGAGGACACTTTCTATTGTGGACTGATAGAAAGAAGTCATCAGCCTGATTTTTCTGCAGGATTCTAAGGAAATGAAGTCTCTGTTGAGCCTTACTAACCATCAGGGACGTGTTGTTTTTCCAGATGAGATCATGACTAATGACCACTCCCAAGAATTTAAAAGAGGAAATCCTCTGCACATGCCCCACCCCCGATATAAAGTGGGGCAGGTTCATCTCTGTGCTTCTGGAAATCCAGCACCATCTCCTTTGTCTTGCTAGTATTTAGATGTAAGCTGTTTTTTGAACACCATATGGATACCTTCTGGACTTCTTCCCTGTATGCTGATTCATCCCCTACAGTTATAAGCCCTAGTACCGTTGTATCATCTGCAAACTTTATTATGATGTTGGATGGATTCGAGGATATGCAGTCATATGTATACAATGAATACAGGAAGAGGCTAAGCATGCAGCCCTAGGGGGAGCCTGTGCTGAGCTTCAGGGTGGAAGATGTGGAGGACCCAACCCTTACGGTTTGTGGCTGGTCCATCAGGAAGTCATTGACCCAGTCACAAATGAAGGGAGGGAAATTCAAGTCAGTCAGTTTTTCAGTGAGAATGCCTGGCCGTATTAAAGTATTCATCTTCACTTCCTGTCTTGAAGGTGGAGTTTTGGACTCTCAGAAATTATTGTATCTCTGCTGACATCCAGGGTTTGCGGTTATTGTAAACTCTAATACACTTACTCAGTGTTGCATTGTCTCTGCATAGAGGTCTGGATAGCAATTCTCAGCAAAATATTTAAGAAGTATGGTTAAAGTTCAAGTTTTCTGTTCATCTAACCAGGCTCTTCAACAGGATCTATAATTGCCATTGTTGACCATTGCAATGCACTTTACATGGGGCTACTTTCGAAGACCATCTGGAAGCTTTAATGAAGCGGTGAAAACAATGATGGGTATGCTTCACAAGCTGCACTGATTGCCAGTTTGGTTCTGGCTGTGATTCAAGATGTTGATTGTTACCTACAAAATCCTTCATGAAATCAGGCCATGTTACTTGAGAAACTGCCTTATTCGCATAGTATTCACCCAGCAAATTCAATATAGCAAGATTGGTGCCCTCCTGGTTCCTTCAGTTAAACAATGCCATCTACAATATTGGGAAACTGGAAGTGGGCCTTCTCTTTAGCAGTGCCTGCCTTTTTGAACAAGATTCCTCCAACCCTACAACTGACTTGAAAAGGCTTGGAGATTGGCTATTTATTTATTTATTTATTTATTTATTTATTTTGTCACAACGATATATGTAGGTATCATACAAAAGATTATATAGTATATAAACATATATGAGTAAATATAAGGAGGTATAAGCATATATATAGAAAGAAGAAAAGAAAAACAATAGGACAGGAACGGTAGGCACGTTTGTGCGCTTATGCACGCCCCTTATGGTCCTCTTAGGAATGGGGTGAGGTCAATAGTAGAAAGTTTTGGTTAAAGCTTTTAGGATTATGGGAAGAGACAACAGAGTCAGGTGAAGTATTCCAAGCACTGATGATTCTGTTACAGAAGTCATATTTTCTGCAATCTAGATTAAAGCGGTTGACATTAAGTTTAAATCTATTAGTTGCTCTAGTATTATTGTAATTAAAGCTGAAGTAGTCTTTAACAGGAAGGACATTACAATAAATGATTCTGTGAGTTAAGCTTAGGTCTTGTCGAAGGCGACGGAGTTCCAAGTTTTCTAAGCCTAGGATTTCGAGTCTGGTGGGATAGGGTATTCTATTGTTTTCAATTTTCAGTTTTATTGTTTTCTTCTCCCAGCCTTTAACAAAAGTGAGCAACGTTCCCTTGAATTCTTTGAGTTTGTTTCTTTTATCAATCCAGTTTGGTTTCTATCAACTTTACTATCTTTTATTTTTATTTCTTTTTATTTGTAAGCAGCCTGAACCATTGAAAGTTGAATAGCATGCAGATTTCATAAATTAAAGTAAACACAACACTAAACTAAACCAAACCTTCTATGCACAAAATCCACCCGTGCCTTCTATAATTTTGTAAACAACAAACTTAAAGACTCGAGATCCATTCCACCCCTAAAAGGACCAAACAACAAAGACTGTATTGACGAAACCGTTAAAGCCAATCTCTTTAACACATTCTTCGGCTCAGTCTTTGTAAACAGCAACAACACACACCCAATATTTCCCAGCCGTAGTACAGACAATTACAATGATTATGGTGATCTTGTACATATTGATTTTACAGAAAACAATGTTGAAAAGGCACTACGCAATCTAAAACCATCTCTATCTATTGGACCTGATGGATTATGTGCATACTTCTTAAAAAAGCTTTCCACTGCAATTGCAGAACCTCTAAGCATAATTTTTGAAAAATCTTTCAGTGCCAGCACCTTGCCCTACCTATGGTCACAAGCCAAGGTCATACCTATCTTCAAAAAGGGAGACCCTAGCCTAGTTGAAAATTACAGACCAATCTCTTTATGTTGCGTCACCTGCAAAGTCATGGAATCAATCATTAACCAATGTATTACCCTCCACCTAGAAACAAACAACCTACTTTCTATCAAACGATTTGGTTTCAGAAAAATATATATCCTGTAATCTACAACTACTACATTGCAAAATTATATGGACTACACATCTCAATCAGGGCAAAGCAATAGATGCAGTTTACATAGACTTCTGTAAAGCTTTTGATTTGGTGGTACATGACAAATTACTTCTAAAACTAAAATCCTACGGCATTTCTGGACTCCTACATAAATGGATAGCTGCCTTCCTGTCAAACAGGCAACAAAACAGGAAGCACTCTATCAAATCCTGTACCTGTTAATAGTGGTGTTCCCCAAGGCAGTGTTTTAGGTCCATACTCTTCATACTTTACATAAATAAGTTTTGCGATCATATTAAAAGCAACTGTGTTCTCTTCACTGATGATGTTAAACTATTCAACACCACAGATAATGCAACTACCCTTCAAAAAGACCTTGACTATGTGTCAGATTGGTCTAACAAGTGGCAACTTCAAATCTCAACAAACAAATGCTCTGTCTTGCACATTGGCAAAAAAAATATATCAAAACATAAAATACAAATTAGATGGACATGACCTTATAGATGACCCTCACTCTCTCAAGGACCTTGGAGTAGTCATTTCTAAAGATCTAAGTGCCAGAGCCTACTGTAACAACATTGCCAAAAGGCACTAAGAGTTGTTAACCTAATCTTGCGTAGCTTCTTCTCTGGTAATATTGTACTATTAACTAGAGCATACAAAACATTTGCTAGACCAATCCTTGAATACAGCTCATCTGTCTGGAACCCGCACTGCATATCAGACATAAATACAATTGAGAGAGTCCAGAGATATTTCACAAGAAGAGTCCTCCACTCCTCTGCTCGCAATAAAATACCTTATGCCACCAGACTCCAAATTTTGGGCTTAGACAACTTAGAACTATGCAGACTTCAATCTGACCTAAGGATAGTACATAAAATTATCTACCACAATGTTCTACCTGTCAATGACTACTTCAGCTTCAACCACAACAATACACAAGCAAATAATAGATACAAACTCAAGGTAAACCATTCCAAACTTGATTGCAGAAAATATGACTTCAGCAACAGAGTGGTCAGGAGTGCACTACCTGACCCTGTAGTTTCTTCCCTAAACCCCCAAAACTTTAAGCTTAAACTGTCTACTGTTGACCTCACCCCATTTCTAAGAGGTCTGTAAGGGGCATGCATAAGTGCACCCACGTGCCTACCATCCCTGTCCTAATATTCCTTTTTTTAACCTACTCTTCTCATGTATCCAAATTATGTTTATATTTTTACCTGTTATCTTATATGTGATGGATAAATAAATAAATAAATAAATAAATAAATAAATAACGAAAAGAAAAGAAAAGAAAAAAGAGAACTTTAACTGTGGTACCATCAAGCTCTTCTTATTGATTGCTGATAGCCCAGGTTCAGCAGCCACATTCCCTGCTTGTGTTAGTTCTTCAAAGTAGGCTTTGTAGTAGGTTAGAAAACAAGACTCCACAAGATTTACCTTTATTGATATAGGCTCTAGTAACACAATCTTGGAAGCCTGCAGCATTTTCTCTGCAGAAAGAAGGCAGAGCCAGTTTCTTTCTAATGTTGTTTTCTATTTCAGGATTAAATCAGGTTTTGCTAACTACTATCACATACCTTCTTCAGGGTTATCTCTGTAATTCTCTATCCTTTTGGTTTCCATGCTGCTTTCTTCCTCTGGAACCTATTCATTTGCACCAATACAGGAGATATTTGCAAGTGCTGCCTCCTCTGTTGGCCATGCTCCCTGGCCTTTACTTACTGCCTTGTGCTAGCCAGCCCATCTACCTAGTATCATATTTGAATTACACCAATGTCTGATACAATTATCTATCTTCCCCTCATACACCAGCTTCCTGCTGCCATTTCACTTCTTTTAAACCCTTCACTCCTCCTCCTTTTTCTCTTAGAATAATAACACAATCTAGTCCAGCACAATTCAGCACATCAGTTGTTTGTTCTTCATACACTCTGATCTCATTTAGTTTCAACAAACTTTGGCATCTAAGGAGTGTGTGTGTATGTGTGTGTGTGTAAGAGAGGGAGACGGAGAGAGGGAGAGAGAGGGGAAAAGGGGAAAAGAGAAAGTGAGGAACAGAGGGAGGGAGGGAGAGAAAGAAAATAGGGTATGGGATTGCAGTTAAAGCCTTAACTCTTTGTACATGTGTACATTGTTGGCACATGTAGAAAAAGTGCAGAATTTGATTAGGATGCTGCAACCTCCATTGTGTCTGTTTAGAACTCGTGGATGCTCTCCTATCTTCCTTTTCTTCTTTCCTTTTTCTTCTTCTACCAGTTGCAAGACCACCAGCTTCTGTTAAGCCTAAGGTGCTTTCTTCAGCCTCTAAAAAAATTCCAGAACTGCTTTACCACTAGACTAATCCATATCTTCCTCAGGGGGCTTCAGACTCAAAATTCTCTCTTTCTAAAATCACTAGCTCTCTTTCTTCAAAATCCAGTCCTGGATCCAGTCCTGGGGGCAGGATGTCATTCAGATGCCTTCGGAAAAATGTTGTTGTTGTTTGTGCTTGCATTACTATTCAACTAAAAATCAACTATTTCAAAATTTGTTGAATGTGCTATTTATCCTGTTTAAGGAACAGCTTTTCTAGCAAACAGATTAATGGAGGTTGTCCCATTACCTAAAGTTATTTCATTCACTTTATTTGAGTGCACCTAATTAGAGAAGTGTAAAACAAGATTCCATTTCAATTAAGCAACAAAGCTATTATATAACATCCAATTTCTTTCAATTCCTCATCTTATCTCTTCAATTTAAAATGAGATCTTGAAAAGGTCACTGGTCTCTCTTCTCATCATTCCAATGCAAACCTCTTCGAAAAATATCACTGCACTTAAATTGACCTCACTTCTATTTGTCCCCCCCTTCCCTTCCTTTTTCATTAGATAAATGTATAAGTTAACATTTGAGATATTTAGAAAGACTATGAATGACATAAATTCCCAAGCTTTAAAACAATTTTAAATTGCCTTGTGGTCAAAGAGCATGAGTGAAAGAAGCAACAGCCTACTCCACATATGGTACTCGCTTCCTTGGGAGGCATGGGGGGGGGGCGGCGTTGCAAATAGGTCAGTCTTATGAAACAACCATTGTGCAATTTGGGCATAAACCTTGTCTCTTTATCTCTACATCATATATATGCCCACAGGAACAGAGCTTACAACGTGGCCATGTTTTCATAATTGCCTGCAGATGCCCTTGGGCACTGCTGTTTCATGGACATCACAGTTTATTTATTTTTTATTGCAAATAGCTGACTTGAAATCTTTAGATCTCCCTGGGCAAATAGACTGGATTTCTCCAATTGTAGCTGAGAGATAGGGGAACATACAGGTTTTCAAATCTTGTTTTTAGTTTCAGCATTCTGAACCAATGATATTCCAAGCCAATGGCCCATAATAATTTTTTCAATCAGCAATGTCTCTCATCACTTCTATATTGTTATCTACTCCTTTTTCGTTAGCCTTCTGCCACTGAGAATCCCCCACCTACACTAGCTAACTGAAAATTATGAAAGCTGAAGTTCAATATAATTGGACGTAGGAAAATAATGAAAGCTTGTCGATTACATATTTTATGTAATTACAAATAGAGCTAAGTTAAGAATAGAATAGAATAGAATAGAATAGAATAGAATAGAATAGAATAGAATAGAATAGAATAGAACTGGAAGGGACCTTGGGGGTCTTTTAGTCTAGCCCCCTGATCAAGCAGGAGAACCTATACCATTTCAGATAAGTAACTGTCTAGTCTCCTCTTAAAAACCTCCAGTGATGGAGCGCCAATGGTGGGTTGCTCCCAGTTCACCCCGGTTCAGGAGAACCGGTAGTGGCGGTGGCGGGAGGCTTCGCCCACCCGCCCAGATGTCATCAAAAATGCTCTGTGCATGCGCAGAAGCTTCTGTGTACATGCAGAAGCACCACATGTTTGCAAAGCAACCGAGCACGCCCATGTGCTGCCGATAACGAACCAGTAGCGCCGGGATTTGAAACCCACTACTGTGGAGCGCCCTTAATTTCTGAAGGCAAGCTGTTCCATTGGTTAATTGTCCTCACTGTTAGGAAGTTTCTCCTTAATTCTAGGTTGCTTCTCTCTTTGATTAGTTTCCAACCATTGTTAGTTAGTTCCAGGTCAATGCACGAAGTATAGACATTCGTCATCTACTCCAGAATGATTACGTTATCTACTCCTTTTTCATTAGCTTTCTGTAGTATCCCCCACCTATACTAGCTAACTGAGAATTATGAAATTCAATATTGTATGTGTGATTGTGTGACCAAAAGAAAAAAGTGTTCTTATTGATTGATGACAGGGATTGAGTCAGTTGTGGGTTGCTACCGGTTTGCTCCAGTTTAAGAGAACCGGTAGCAGCAGCAGCGGGAGGCTCCACCCACCTGCCTGGACATCATCAAATACGATCTGCGCATGACCAGAAGCTTCTATGTATGCGCAGACAGGGCACATGCGTGAGTGAACCAGTAGCAAAGGTAAGTGAAATCCACCTCTGGATTGAGTTTATACATACAAAACATTTGCTTGACCATCCCTGGGTGGCATTTCAACCTGTATGCATACTCTGTGAAAATTTGAAATAATTTTCCTAAACAATATAAAAATACTCTGTCTTCCGAAATGCTATTTCCTTCATTTATACCCAATTATTTTAGTCATATTCACATAAATTCTTCTTGGTTATTGTGGAATGTGGGTGGTGGTGGTGGAGGAGGAATTTCATTTCAATCTTCTTTCACAAGATCGACCTGTGAATCTTTTTTTAATACTAATTTTATTAAAAAATGTAATTACAGTATGAAAAATATCTAAAAGAAACCAAAAGAAAGGTAAGAATAATAAAAAGGAACTGCAGAAAAGAAAGAAAAATATGAAAAAATGAAAGAAAAATGAAAAATGAAATAGCAAAAATATAGTAAAGCAAAATAAATGATTTCCTTCATCACAAGTATAAACAATTTTAATTTTATCACCTCCTCTTATAATATCATAAACGATATCTTTTGCTCCACATTCTATCTCTTACTTACAAAAAAAATCCAGAAAGCATTGTCATTCAATTCTGGTGTCAGCAAAAAAATACATTAAGGGTAACCAGAATTAACATCAAAGCTCTTTCAACCTTGATCTAATAAATCAACTTTATATTGCTTTTACTTCTAACAATCTTAATTTTTAGTCCACTCAAATAATATCATAGAACTTGATTTCTTTTCATTTTTTTTCTTTGGCCCTTTTCACAAGATTCTTCAAAGTTTTAACAAGCTTCTTTTGTAAAGCCAATATAGGAAAATTATCCAGATCATTCTCTTGGTTTATGATTTGAATATCTCTTTTAACTGATAAAATATCAACCAGTTTCTTGTGTATGTCTAGTGTAACATCTTTTTCCAAACCATTCTGTACCCTGTAATCTGTAAATCCATTTTCAACTCAGTCTCAAACAAGTAAAATTTGTTCTTCTACGTTAACATCTTTTAGACCCGTGATGGCGAACCAATGGCACGCATGCCAGAGGTGGCATGCAGAGCCTTCTCTGTGGGCACGTGTATCATTGCTCCAGTTCAGGCAGCAGGTCATCAGATTTCTGACGCACGCATGCATGCTGGCCAGCTGGTCATCAGATTTTCAAGACGCGCATGCATGCTGGCCAGCTGGTTGTCAGGTTTCTGGTGCTCTGGTGCGTGCACCTTCCGGTTTGGGCACTCTGTGCCTAAAATGTTCACCATCGCTGTTTTAGACCCTATCTAAAAGACATCATTAATATTAATGTATCCATTGATTAAAAAAATCTTTCAATATATACTGTATGTTAGAACATTTGCTTTATTCTATAACTATATAACCGTGAAAATATTTGCAGATCACTCGCATCCTGGACATAAACTATTTCAACTCCTACCCTCAAAACGACGCTATAGAGCACTGCACACCAGAACAACTAGACACAAGAACAGTTTTTTCCCGAAGGCCATCACTCTGCTAAACAAATAATTCCATCAACACTGTCAGACTATTTACTGAATCTGCACTACTATTAATCGTTTCATAGTTCCCATCACCCATCTCCTTCCACTTATGACTGTATGACTATAACTTGTTGCTGGCAATCCTTATGATTTATATTGATATATTGACCATCAATTGTGTTGTAAATGTTGTACCTTGATGAACGTATCTTTTCTTTTATGTACACTGAGAACATATGCACCAAGACAAATTCCTTGTGTGTCCAATCACACTTGGCCAATAAAATTCTATTCTATTCTATTCTATTCTATTCTATTCTATTCTATTCTATAATTTGAATTTGTGTATTTCTCCTTTAATTGTAATTATTATTAATGTCTATTTTTAAAATAATCTTATGGGTTGGTTTTTTTAATTCAAAACAAAAGCATTTTCTCCTGAGAAGGATTTTTTATAATTAATTCCAAAATCTTACTTCAAATTTATCTGAACCTTTAACCCATTTGCAACTTCTTAAAAATCCTCATTTTAATAATATCTTTGCTATTTATTCCCCCTCTCTTCTTTAAGTTTTAAACTTGTAGTTAAAACTTACTTTCACTAAGGACTGAAAGAAACTTACTCAGTGATGTAAAAGTTGTTGATACAAAAGTTTCTAAAGACTGGAAAGCAGTTAACAAGCAATTTCTGAAAATGTGCTGACCACAGTTAGAGCAAGTTGGCTATTATTTTATCTCCCAGAACTCTAAATCCATTAAAAACCACTATCCTGTGGCCTCCTCATGAGGAGCAGCTGTCTGGAGCACTTGTGGGTCATCTCAATTATCTCTTGGTTTGGAGAAGTTTCAGTCGGCTGTTTATTTGCCACCTTTTCCTGCCACCATGGGTGATTAGCTTTGCTTTTCATGGAACCGTCTGCAGTCTGTCATCTGGACATAATCTATACATTTTCAGAAAATATTTTTTTGTGTTTGTGTTGTCTCAACAGTTAAAGCAAGTTTACATTTCTTTAAAACGCATTGCATTAGGTTATTAATTAAAAATGAGAGCCACTTTGGTGTAGTGGTTAAGGCATTAGGCTAGAAAGTGGTAAACTGAATTCTAATGCCACTTTAGCTACAAAGCCACCTGGGTAAACACTTGCTTTCTTTCAATCCTAGGAAAGAGGCAATGGCAAATCACTTTTAAAAAACCTTGCCAAGAAAAGTGTAGGGAAGTCCAGGAAATCTCAAAGAATTAGACATTATTGAATGGAAGAAAAAATAATAATGAAAACTGTTTTGGGTTTTGTGCTGTATATTTATGAAACCAAGCCAATTTATTTCAAAATGAGGAAGTTGGAATGAATATGAACATAATCAATGTTCTTTCTTGTAAGGAAGACCAGAAGAAGGGCAGTAGAAGTTAATACCAATCCTGTATATTTCTTTGGAGAAAACACAATTTTCATATTATGAATATTTTTCTCTCATCCAACAAAGCTCACACATGGCTCTTTGTGAACTAGCATCTGATAGTATTTTCAAGTGCTTATTTAAGTGAAGCCAGAATATATGCAACTAAATAGTTTTTACAAATGAATTGCCAAGCTGTCAAAAGTATTGCTGTTATGCTGTTATGACTTTTTCAGATATTGAAAGCATTATCACAAGGGAAAAAATAATAATGTTAATCGAAATAACCACTATATATATATTTTAGTTCTGCATATCAAATCCCAGATTCTCAAGTGGAAGAAAATGCAAGATGTTTAAATATTCTGACAGTTTAGCAGCAAAATGGTTAGTGTTTCAAGGGGCAGACTATTGCAGTGACTTCATTAACAAGGAACTGAATTAAGAGCACCAACTATCAAAGCCAAATTGTTGTGAAAGAAATTAAAATTTGGTAATAAAAATCTAATTAGGAACCTTTAGATTTAAAGAGACTCCAGTGCACATAACCCAAATTAGATGAGTGGTGTGGATGACCTGATATTATTTGGGTTACTTCATTCCTATAATAAGGGTTCTATTCATGGAACCAATGGTGAAATGCTACCAGTTCGCATCGGTTCAGGTGAATCGGTAGTGATAAAAACTACCAGTTCAGGCGAACTGGTAGTAAAAAAAAAAAAAGCTACTGGTTCTCCCGAACCAATATTTCTGACAATCAGCTGTGACATGCGATTTAAGAATGAAATCCTGCTCTTTAGTGAATCTAAATCGTGCAGCACAGCTGATTCCCCCCTCACTATTCTACTTAACTTCCTAAGACTCCTTTTGGCGTGTGCTGCCAATGCAGTATGCAGTATGCAGTATGCAGTACATGCAGTATGCGTTTGGTGTGCATGCGCCCGCAGAGCACCTTTGGCACGCATGGCTAGTGAACTGGTGGCAAACCAGTTCAGATTTCACACTGCATGGAACCCATATAAAAATAAAATTTCTATCAACAGGCTATATAAAAAGAGCGGATAGAGGAAAGAAAGGCTGGATTCCAAATAACATTTAATTTATGTAGTTTAAAATAAATGTAGAAATATTTGATCTGGTTGGATTAAAAATAATGATCTCCATCTTTAAGCTTAATTCCTATTTTCTGAAGCAGGGGTCTCTAACCTTGGTCCCTTTAAGACTTGTGGACTTCAACTCCCAGAGTCCCTCAGCCAGCAAGTCTTAAAGGGACCAAGGTTGGAGACCCCTGTTCTGAAGAATTCCTTTTATTATCACATGTAGGTGTGTGTGATCAATTTCTTTATATGCTCCTCTTCATCATGGTCAACAAAAGACCAGTTACATCTCTCTTCTAATAAGGTTTTGTAAGAGAAATTATGAATTTGAATTTTTGAGGTCTTTTGTCTAAGATCTTTCATTTAATTATTTCTCATCCAACTAAATCATATCAGTGTAGTGAACTTTTTACCCCTTAGAATCACATGCAGTAATGATTGGAGGTTGGGGCCTTTTTATGGACTTCCAAGCCATACCTACTTACCTACCTTTCTCATTTTCTTTTTCTTTTTCTCTTTCTCTTTCCTTTTTTCCCTCTCCTCTCTCACCTTCATCTTCTCCTTTTCTTTCTCTTTCTTTCTCTCTTATATTCACATGTATACTATTCAAATTGGATCACTGGGAGGAGATGACAAGTACACACAAAGGACGACTCTAAGAATTATGTTAGGTTACCTACCTATCTTTTATTAGAAATTTCTTTCCTCGGAGAGTGAATATTCTTGGCAGAGAATGAGCGTTCTCTACAAAAAAACCACATAGATTAATTTTAAAAAAATCTTTTTAAACTCATGGTAATCACATGAGTTTAGAAACAAAAACTGTATCAAGATTCCATCTACTGAATAATTACGGCCAGTGGTCTTTATTATTTAAGCTTGGAAGTAAAAGACTTTGGGAGGACACTAAAAACATATTCCAGATTTGCTGGACTACCCTCTACATATCTTAGAGTAATTATGGACATTGTAGTCCTACATTTCTAAAAGTGCTCAGCTAAGGTATATGCTACATTTGGTATTCTTTGTTGAGAGATTGTGGATTTTCTATAGGACAACACAATTGTGCTATGTGTTACATCAGTGTGAAAAGGTCCATTGCATTTTCTTTAAAGGTATACGAAATGGTTGCTCCCATGGTTACAGTTTATCTATACCTTGACAATAATCAAGGAAATGAGGAACATGAAGCTATAAGCATAAACATCATTATTCATTTTTAAAAATCTCCATTGGCAATTTAGTAAAATAATAAAGGGATAGAGAAATATATTTCATGCCTGTCTGCCACAGGAATAACTAATTATGCACACCGTGTAATGCTAATTATGGAATGATTATGACTCAATACAATAGGATGAAAACCTCACAGCTAGCTAGATTAGAAGGAAAATGTATTAGAAGGAAAATTATCCTCTAGGGATCTTATTGGAAGTGCAATCTTGCTGGAGACTTTCAGCCAAGTGTTGATATATGCAACTATCAGCCTGTTGGCCAAAGTTAATGTTTCCCTGTGCAGATTTTTAAGTAGTCTTTTAAACAGGATTTCATGAATCTGGATGTGCTACCATCCATACCATCAAATCCTAATGAAAATATAGAATGGATGTTACATGTTAGGAAACCAAATATACATTAGTTAATATACCTTATTCACATATCATGCAAAGAATAACAGAGGATTGTTTAGCATTCAAATAGCCCAGATTACAGTCTATCTTTTCATCCTGATTTAGATTAAGAAGGAAAAGTAGGAATCTTACTTCTAAGTCCTCTTTCTTTCCTGACCAAAGGAATAGTATAGACAGCAATCCACCGTATGTTTTTGCTGTGACTGGAAAAGGACTATTGCTAGGCAATTGAAGAATTTCTTACGTGTATATAAAATCAGATGCTCAAATCAAGTTATATCACCAAACTTAGTAATCCTAAAAGTCATAAGAGAGGAAGGAGATTCAATGGATTCCAGAGAAATCCATATGTCATATAATATTCATAGGATTGTATTGAGATCTTGTGGATTAATTCCAGAACATTTGTCTGAATGATAGTTCTGTATTTTCTGATTTCTAATATTTGTTTAGATCTTTGAAATTTCACCGCTTTAGTGTAGTTTTTCAATAGTTATAGAGAAAGATAGGACAATATATTGATAGGTTTCTCAACATCAAAGATTATATAATTTTCCTGTCCCTAAATACTTATATAATGCTGCTAATTATTTCATAACTAATTAGCATACCTTGAACCAGAGTCCTGACATCCCAACAGTAATACTTTTTTCTTTTTGAGAGAGAGAGACAGAGAGATGGGGAGGGAAGCATTTTGCATCTAATTTCCATTCTTGGATTAGACAGATCAAAGGCGAAATTGAATTATTCATTTTTTTGTTGCTATTTAATATTCACCGCACATATTAATAGTTATACTTTTCCCTTTCATTTATGGTATCCAGCATTCCTTGAAAGGCTGTTTTTGTTGTTTCAGAATTTGACAGTTAGCTTTCACGTCTGTGCAACTAGTACAACAAATATATTCAATGCTAGTTTTTCTGATAATAAGAAACTGAGAATCTGTTGTGACTCCAACCCCCGAACCTGGCCCCATGCCCGAAAGTGACTCCGAGAGTGAGGGGGAAGGGCCGGTAAGGCTTACCTCAGGAGCACCGATTCCTTTGGCCCGGCTCCGGAAGCCAGAACCAGACCAGTCAGTGGACGTAATGAGGCCATCATCCCCTGATTCCTCCCTTCCCCAGGCTACGCCTTCAGACCCAGCTGATAATAATAATAATCAAGCTTGGATTAGAGAGGCGGCGTTATCAAAGGGAAGGGTGGGGCAGGAGCCCCACCCCACAGGATATATAAGGAGCTTTGGGATGCTCTCATTCCACAGGAAGCAAAAATTAGCTGAACCGTTTCAAAGAGAGCTGAAAGTCTTACTCTGTGAGTCATTTGTTTGAACTTTGGCAGGCAGCTGTGATTTCTCTGCCACGACTGATAAGAGCCATGAATCCACTGGCTGAAGGCCAGCTCGTTGCTCCGAAGTGGTGAAGGAGACAGAACAGAATCTAAACGGAAACCTTCATAGGTTAATCAGTTGGATTGTGTAATTATATTGAAGAGAGTTGGACACAATCTGAAGAAGCATTGTTCTGACCTAGGTCCCCAAACACCACAAATCCTCTGTAGTTGAAGAAATGATTCCTTTATTAGGAACCCCAGCAGCCCGAGCAAAAAGTTTCTCTTTCACCTCAGGCTAACAAATCTGTTCGGCAGGGGAGATGAATAGTTGTCTGCCACATCTATTCATCTCCGCCACCTGCCTTTTATCGCCAGAGCTAGGGTGGGGCTTCACTAGCAGCGGTGGCTCTTCTGTCCCAATGATCGACCCACATATTTCCACTGCTCTCCTCTCCTCTGCCTTCTGCACATGTGCACATCAGGCACTGGACCCAGCTGCTCCTTCTCTTCCTCATCAGACACCTCCAGACCTGTGGATTGTTGACTCTCCATCTGAGGGCTGACAAACAGCCCAGGCTCTGCCTCTCTCTCTCTCTCTCTCTAACAGCTCCATTCCTTCTCAGGTTGCCTTGATGCTGACCCTGACTCCCACGCCCTCTCCTCATCTGATTTGGCTGCTGGAGGGGCCAGTGGCTGACAGGCCACAACAAGCACACTGAAGATCTAACAAGATAAAGAGCACTTAGCGCCACTAGCAAATAAATACAGAAAGCATAGTGGAGATATCAAGAGATGATGGAAAGAAAGACCAAAGTCTGACATAAAAAAACTTGCCAGATTATCTGCGATAAGCACTGCCATCTACCTCTATAAACCCCTCTTTAACTCTAGAATAAGGATAGAGATAGGGTTAAAATTGTGTAAAGTAATTGTGTGTGCGTGTGTTTGTTTAGCTGCTAAAATTTTAAGCTCAAAAAAAAAAAATCCTCTTGAGGCAAGTCAGATAGTTTTCCTGTCTTATCAGCTAAATCCAGGAAGGAGGGGAAAAAATTAAGCAACAATAATATGCTCTGCAATTAGCTATGCTTGAGGCTGAGAAAATGAAAATGTTTTGCTGTTCCCTTGATTCTGCCTTATTGGTAGTTTGAATAAACTGGGGGGAAAATGGAATGCTGTTTTGCGTTGAATTTAACTTAAATCCCCAGAACCCAAATGCGCACTGAGGAGCACGGTAGATTTTGTAAAGTAATAAAATAAAAACTGGAGGGCAAGACGCCTATGCTAAAAGAAGTGTAGTTAAATTATAATGGAGCAGGGATGTTTAACAATCACAAATTACCTCTTTCCCATCATGTTGCAAGCCATTGGACTAGGAAACAGGGAACAGTCTAGAGGTCATGGAAGTTGTTTGAGATTAAAGGTATCACTTTTGGATATCAGACCAATAAACAGTAAAAGCATTTCCATATACCAGTAGGATTTTAATCTGGATTAGTGATTTTGAAATAGATGGCCTGATCAGATAAAAAATTTTTTTATTTGAATTTATATCCCGCCCTTCTCCGAAGACTCAGGGCGGCTTACATTGTGTTAAGCAATAGTCTTCATCCATTTGTATATTATATACAAAGTCAACTTTTATTGCCCCCAACAATCTGGGTCCTCATTTTACCTACCTTATAAAGGATGGAAGGCTGAGTCAACCTTGGGCCTGGTGGGACTTGAACTTGCAGTAATTGCAAGCAGCTGTGTTAATAACAGACTGCTTAGTCTGTTGAGCCACCAGAGGCCACAAAGTGACACAAACTGTTAAAAATGGGCTGAAACAAAATTTCAGTCCTTACTTTCAGGTATCTCCATTGTGCAATGATTCATGGACGTTTTATAGTACATGTCAAATACATAATTTGAAGTGTTTGAAGTAGATGCACAAGACATTTTTTTTCTGAGGTCCGACTACCAAAATTCTTCTTTCCTTAAATGACAATAAAGGTCTTGAGATCATTTTTGGAACCTCCTTCTCCTGGTTCATCTTGGAAGATACCAACTTTTAAGCGGAAGTCTTTCTTAAATATGGTTCAAATTATACAGTGAGCCAAGTGTCTATTTCAGTTAATGTCTTACCCTATTCTTTTGGCAGAACTTAAATTACATTTGAGGTATTGTATTGCGTGATATGATGGTGATCAAGGCTTCTATTTATGGAATATCAATACAGGACACTTGTTTAAGAGTTGGCACTCCTAAATCATCTTGTGGTTGTTCCCTGCCAAATGAAGAATTTTATGCAGTTCATTTAGGATGTACTTGGTCTCCTTACTTTTGACTTCAACTCCCAGAGTCCCTCAGCCAGCAAAGCTGGCTGAGGAACTCTGGGAGTTGAAGTCCAAAAGTCTTAAAGGGACCAAGTTTGGACACCCCTGGTCTATAGTGTCTGCCAATTGTAATGCATATTTAACACTGCAACATCCCCCAAATCATTTTACTTCATTTAAAAATTCTAGAGAATTATTTATTTTATGTATTACTTTATTTATTAATTTTTTATGCCACCCACCTTTTGTATAAAATGATTCTGGGCAGTCAATTTAAGGAATTAATTCCTCACATTTTTTCTTTGAATCTTGGCTTTCTCCATATTCATTGACATGATGTTCCAGATATTGTAGGTGAATCATTGCTTTTGTCCAGTTGGAGGCCTTTGACCCGAATGATTGCTAAAACTTTAAAAAGTCTCTGGTTATCTTCATCTTCAGTAGAGACATAAATTAAAATGTTGTCTATAAATAATGAAACACCTTCAGATTGGAATGGGACAACTCGCCATAGCCAATTCGCTGTGGCCAGTTCACCACGGCCAACTCGACACAGCCAACTCACCACAGGACAATTTAACAATTTAAGTATTTTTTAAAAAAATAAATATTTTTTTTTTGTCATTCACATATCATTCTCTCCCTCCTTTTGCATCTTTTTTAAATGATTCTGTTCCACCATTTCTTTGATATTGGTGTAACTTGTCCTCCAGAGAGTTGTTCTGCAGTGAGTTGGCCATGGCAAGTTGGTATGAACCAACATTTAATACCAGGTCTCATTGCATGGCCTTGATACAAACATACTTCTCCTGTACATATGCATGCTTTTTGCAGCATAATAGCCTCATCCGTACAGAAATTACATATGTTAAAGTATTATTAGATCAAGAAGCAAACTCTACCAGCTTCAGAGGTTATATGCAACAATAGACTGTGGTTGTCATGTAAGAGAATATAACCCCATCTTTATGCTTGCTTCCTCCCTGTTGACAATTTGTGTTTATTTTTTAAGGAGCATGTTAATTGCTTCCGTGCTTTTAATATTTAGTTACTTTACAAGTTCTTTGTAATGCTGGACCTGCACACCTCCAGCATTTATCAGATTTTAATCTATTTTCTTAGATTGTTCCAATTTCTCACTTCAGCCGAATTGTATTCTTAATCCTGTTTATGGATATTGAATACAAATTGCTTGCAAATGGAAGATTGGGTGTGGCTATAAAGACCAAAGGTATCATTTTATAAAACAGGCCTTTGTGCTATGAAAGGAGCAGAGTAGCAAGAAGGACTCTATCGAGGTCTAGTTGCTATGGTTATATAATGGCTTCTATTTTGTTCAATCCAAGCTCTCCATGCTTTAGTAACAATGCTGAATTCATTTTTTATTTGTTGAAACTCTCACAACTTCAAATGCAGATGAAAATTGTAACATTTCCTCCCTTTTCTGCAAATCAATAATACCATCCTCCTTATTTGTTCAAATCTCAGATATTCCTCCATTTTGAAATGCAAACGGTAACAAGAGAAACTAAAACTGTTTATGGAAAGCTGACAGATGGTAGAAGAAGACAATGATGATGATTAGAAAGGCTACTGTAAAAGCTGCAGGAGGAGAGGAGTCTCACTGGTTTCCTTTGTAAATAGAGTCAGTCTTCCTGGTTATCAGTTCAAAATTCTTAGGCTATTATTAATTAAATTTCAACACACACACACACACACACACACACACCCCTATATGCACAATTTTTTTAAAAAAATATTGAATCAGACTATTAAACCCACCAGAATTGAATGGGCAGCAAGGATGGAGCTAGGGTCAGTACAGTTAAATGGGTATTATAATAGGTTGGGTTCCCAGCTTTTCTTGATTTTTAAAAATTGTTTTTAAATCTTATGTTTTTATCATTATGGTTATGTGTCATAAGATGGGTGGCCATATAAATCTTTTAAATAAATAAATAACGATAGCATGCCCTCTTTCATCACATTATAATAGTTGAGAATCAATTGTATTGTCTGCCTTTGAGCCAGAGGCTCCATGAAGCCATGATTAGAAATCATTGATAGCAAACTATCTTCAATCAATCTTTCACAATATCATTACTCTTTTTAATTATACTTTGTGGAGTTGCATAAATTTAATTGCTTGCTATGTAAAGCTTGTCTTCACTGAGACATTTGTCATTCAACTGACTGGGGCTTCAGGGAGAGGGAAACTGCTTTCAATTAAACAAATAAAATTTTGGATATGTCAAATTTTTGTCCTAACATTAACAGTGCACAATAGACTATGACATCCAAACTAAAACTAAGGCAATACATGAATCATACTTTAAAAAAAAATGTACATGGAAAATCTAAGTGAGTATAAGATTTCTAAATAGATACTTCTACCTCTGTGAGAAAATAGTATTTTGCAAATTCATTACAATTTCAGTATTATTAGTTGTGTTGCAAAGAAATGTGTCCCTAACATCATTGATCCCCAACATGTGTCTTAAGAACACAATACTGTCTATAAAATAGAATATTATAATAACAAGAGCTATAGCTTCAAAAATAGTTCTGTTTGGAGAAATAGTTATAACATTAGTAAATGTTTTAGCTTGAAATAACAATTCTGGGATAATGTGAATGATAAATGATTAATCAAACAAACTGTAGGGAAACCCAACAACTCTGTCTGTATCTATCAAACTATAGAAGCTGATGAAGCAATGACACAAAATTCTGTTGGGGGAATTTAAGAAATTCCAACCTATGTTTCTGTTTATTCTGAAATATACATAACTTTAAAATATGCACTTAAGCAAAAAAGAAAAACATTTTTGCTCACAACAGATGTAGATTGTTCTTCTGTAAACAACAAATACACATTTTTTTAATAAACATCCAGCTAAATCTTGAGTGCCAAATTTCTATTTGATTTTATTAGCACTGCAATATTTTCTTCCAGCTTCCTAAAAAGAACTTACTGTACTATGGATTAAAATATATTTTCCTTGACAACTCAGTGATCTAAATCTATGAAAGATTTAGAGTTCTTGTTTTTTTCTAAATTTCATTTTTGAAAAAAGGTTTTAGCAAGTCATTTTGGCATAGAACCAAGAAAACACCAAGGGTGTGGCTATAGAGCCACCAGCAGTCAAGCACCTCTGTAGCTTTTATTAATTATATTTTTGTTACCTGGGTAGATGATTTAAAATGCTACTAAATGCAAATGTATATCAGGAAAGTAATGTACAAGGTGGCATCCAATTATGGAACACTTAATTTTAAATTTAAAAGTCCTAATAGAGGAAAGGGGTCAAAAAAGACAAGATAGTGGCTGCGTGACCGTGGATTTCATCTTCTTTTTTGACACCCCCAACCCGCTGCTGAAACAAGACTGAGTTAGAAAGGCATCAAAAAGAAAGACTTATCAGTGCCAGGTGTGGATCCAGGAGGACACCATTCTACAAACTGGGTGCCATATCAAAGACAATTTCTTTCTCTATTGACTTACTTTGGAGATGAAGAAATATTTGGACATATAGTGAGGGAATGCTTAATATATTTTCCCCAGTAGATTATGATATGAGAAGCCTTTTGCTAATATGAAAATGCCTTTTGCTAATTCCACAGAGTCAGGCCAGATAATTTTAAAAGATCCTTTCAATTCCATTTACTGTTAGCTATGATCAAGCCAGGATACTAATGTTCTTTAGGATGGGACAAGATGTATACTTTAATAATACTGTTTGTGGTTATACAGCCCCTCCCTTGTTTATTTCTGTTGTGTATCAGAAATAGATCAGTCACTGTTTTGTGCTTAAGACACCTGGATTTTATAAGCCTAATACTAAGGTTATTTCAATTTCTCACAAAAAATTGTTTTTTAAAAAAGTTGTCAGTTTTCTGAAGGATTTTTTAAAAGAAATAAATTAGCATACATTCCCAAAATGAGCTTTAAAAATTGATAGCTGCTCTTCAAACAAGTGAGCTGATCAAGTGCAGGAAGCAGGTGGCTAAGACATAGCTAATCTTTTTTACTGTTCCGTAAATGCATTCATTTCCCCTCTTCCTCTAACAAACTGTTTCAAATACATTTCATTTTATCACTTGCATTTCCTCTGAGTCATTGCACAATCAGAGAACTTTTTTTCGGGGTGGGGTGGGGGGCTTGGGGTACACTTTTCCACTTTAGAAAAATGTCTGCCTGCAAAAAGCAGGATTAACAGTGTTGCACAGGAGCAATTAATTGTCAGTTTTTTGTTCAGCTATAGTTGGCTGCCTGCTTTATGAGAAAGAAGGACCTCAAATAGTAGAAAGACAGAGATTATTATATGTCTGGGGGTGGGAGCTGAGAAATCTAAGCAATCTGATTCATGAACAAGTTTTGGGGGAGTGAGATAAGTGTTAAACAAAAGGAAAAAAAATACTGTATTGTAAAAACAAAAGGCATGCTTTTGCAACAAGGCAGCCGACCTAAGGGCTCCATTATTAAGGAGAATGGAATGGTGAGATAACCAGGTGTGGAAGCTTGATTAGAGTAGAATGCCTGCAGTTTCTCACCTTGTTAACAAAGCTTCCTAACTGAGGTTGCCTCCTGGACAAATCTTTTGGTGGACAGATGTGGGCTTCCTCATTGTTTTTGCTGTATTCAGATGAAAAAGGCCCCTTTGGAAGCAGAGACATGATTGTTCTTGGGCATGCAGCAGTCCAGAACTGCTCCAATTTACATAAGCAAATGGGAGAGAAGGACAGGGGGAGGGATTGCATCAATGGGGGAGAAGGTTAACAGCAAGGTGGGGGGAGAGAGAATTTGTAGCTTTATTTTATTATTTTTCCATCACAGCTGATACTTTTTTCCTATAGCATTTTTTTTCCACTGATCTCCTCCACATGAGTTTGGGTTCAACTTCTTACAACTGTTGGGCATTTTTCAGCTGGCAAATCAAATACTGCAAGAAAACATTTCTCGGGACATGAAGCCTAAGTTATTTAATTATAGCAAAATTATTATTTATTATTTATTTTATTTATTTATTTTATTTGATTTTTATACCGCCCTTCTCCCGAAGGACTCAGGGCGGTGTACAGGCATAATAAAACCGACAATACAATATATAAGTTTAAAATACGATTTAAAAAACTTATTTTAAATTAGCCCAATGATTAAAATTTCCCATACTAAAAACCCCGTTTAAAATTAATAAATTTAAACATTAAAATCCCAATTTAAGCCAGCCCCGCGCGGATAAAAAGATGAGTCTTGAGTTCGCGACGAAATGTCCGAAGGTCGGGTATTTGGCGTAAACCCGGGGGAAGCTCGTTCCAGAGTGTGGGAGCCCCCACAGAAGGCCCTTCCTGGGGCCGCCAGCCGACATTGTTTGGCGGACGGCACCCTGAGAAGTCCCTCTCTATGGGAGCGTACGGGTCGGTGGGAGGCGTGTGGTAACAGCAGGCGGTCCCGTAAGTACCCAGGTCCTAAGCCATGGAGCGATTTAAAGGTCATAACCAACACCTTAAAGTGCACCCGGAAGGCCACAGGCAGCCAGTGCAGTCTGCGCAGGAGCGGTGTTACATGGGAGCTACGCGTAGCTCCCTCTATAACCCGCGCAGCTGCATTCTGGACTAACTGAAGCCTCCGAGCGCACTTCAAGGGGAGCCCCATGTAGAGAGCATTACAGTAATCCAAGCGAGAGGTAACGAGTGCATGAGTGACTGTGCATAAGGCATCCCGATCAAGGAAGGGGCGCAACTGTCGAACCAGGCGAACCTGGTGGAAGGCCCTCCTGGAGACCGCCGTCAAATGGTCTTCAAACGACAGCCGATCATCCAGGAGGACACCCAAGTTGCGCACCCTATCCTTTGGGGCCAGTAACTCGCCTCCAACAGCCAGCCGCATCTGCAGCTGACTGAATCGGGGTGCCGGCATCCACAGCCACTCCGTCTTGGAGGGATTAAGCTTGAGCCTGTTTCTCCCCATCCAGACCCGTACAGCTTCCAAACACCGGGACAGCACTTCGACAACTTCATTGGGGTGGTCCGGGGTGGAAAAGTACAGCTGGGTGTCGTCAGCGTACTGCTGGTATCTCACCCCGAAACCACTGATGATCTCACCCAACGGCTTCATGTAGATGTTGAACAGCAGGGGCGAGAGAATCGACCCCTGTGGGACCCCACAAGTGAGGCCCCTCGCGGTCGACCTCTGCCCCCCTGTCAACACCGTCTGCGACCGGTCAGAGAGATAGGAGGAGAACCACCGATATACGGTGCCTCCCACTCCCAATCCCCCCAACCGGCGCAGCAGGATACCATGATCGATGGTATCGAACGCCGCTGAGAGGTCTAATAGGACCAGGGCAGAGGAATATCCCCTGTCCCTGGCCCTCCAGAGATCATCCACCAATGCGACCAAAGCTGTCTCCGTGCTGTATCCGGGTCGGAAGCCGGACTGGAACAGGTCTAGATAGACATCTTCATCCAGGTGTTGGGGCAGCTGTCGCGCCACGGCACTCTCTACAACCTTCGCAACAAAGCGAAGGTTGGAGACTGGACGATAATTACCCAAAATAGCTGGGTCCAAAGAGGGCTTCTTAAGGAGGGGTCTCACCACCACCTCTTTCAAGGCGGCAGGGAAAACCCCGTCCAACAAAGAAGCGTTGATAATCCTCTGGAGCCAGCCTCGTGTCACCGCCTGAGTGGCCAGTACCAGCCAGGAAGGACACGGGTCCAGTAAACATGTCGTGCCGTGAAGCCTCCCCAACAACCTGTCCACGTCCTCGGGAGCCACAGGGTCAAACTCATCCCAAATGTGCTCAACAAGACGTGCCTCCTCTCCCTCGCTTGGATCATCCCAAATTCGGTCCAGACCGTCCCTCAGCTGAGCGATTTTATCGTATAGATAACCACTAAACTCCTCGGCTCGTCCCTGCAAAGGGTCATCCCGCACCTCCTGATGTAGGAGAGAGCGGGTCACCCGAAACAGGGCGGCCGGGCGGTTATCTGCCGACGCAATGAGGGTGGAGGCGTAGGAGCGCCTCGCTTCCCTCATTGCCACTAGGTAGGTCCTAGAATAGGTCCTAACTAGTGTCCGATCAGCTTCGGAGCGACTGGACCTCCAGGTGCTCTCTAGGCGTCTTCTCCGGCGTTTCATCTCCCTCAGCCCCTCGGAGAACCAAGGGGCCGGACGAGATCTACGCCGGGTCAGAGGCCGCAAAGGCGCGACACGGTCCAGGGCCCCGGCCGCGGCCCGCTCCCAGGCCACGACCAGTTCCTCAGTCGTGCCGTGGGCCAGATCCTCAGGGAATGGCCCAAGCTCCGTCTGGAACCTCTCAGGGTCCATCAGGCGCCTGGGACGGAACCACCGTATAGGTGGTTTATGAAGACATTAGGAAACAATTCCAGCAATTGCTGTTTATTAAACATGGTTCTTGTTTATTCTGTAATCAGCATCAATTTCTTTTGATTCTTTCTTCCAATTACTCTACATAAAGGACCTAAAGTAGTCTTTTTTTGATAGGAGATACAGTTTCCATCTGTTTGTTGTTTTAATAATCCCCTAATTTATATCAGGTTATTTACTTTTGACTATGCACAAACTAACTTTTATATCAGTACATCACATTTTTCAACCTAGCTTTTGGTATTCTTGATGACAATGGCAACCAAAATCCTAAACATGTGGAGATCAAACACCTTAAGAAAACTCATTTATAAATGTTCTCAGTTCTATCCATTGGCACTTTTTTCATTACAGTTTCTTTAGAATAAAGCTAAATATTCTTACAAATAATGTTTTGATCTTAGATTTATATCAGGCTGAGATAATTTGTGCAGGTAGTTCATTAGAAAGAAAAAGAGGAATGGAGAGAATGAGGGCAAAGAGGAGGAAGTATAGTAGCATTTTAACATGTAATTTGTCTAGATTAAATAACAAATGTGCTATCTAAACTACAACTAGTATTAGCAAAAGATTGGGATTTCATTTAGCCAAAATAATATAGTAATAGTCAATTTAATTTCTAGCTAATACACCAATGGGAAAAAAAATGGTATCTTAAATTGTGAGTACAAATTTATAATGAACAGTGCTGTTGATTAATGGAAGCAGGAATGTCAAGGAATTGGAGGACACATGTACATATACATTTAGGCAAAAAAATATGCACAGGTACCGTATATGTGGTACCTTGCTCAATAGTAGTAGTAACTGTGAGAGGGATCTTGGAATCCTAGTGGACAACCATTTAGATATGAGCCAGCAGTGTGCAGCAGCTGCCAAAAAAGCCAACACAGTTCTGGGCTGCATAAACAGAGGGATAGAATCAAGATCACGTGAAGTGTTAATACCACTTTATAATGCCTTGGTAAGGCCACACTTGGAATATTGCATTCAGTTTTAGTCGCCATAATGTAAAAAGGATGTTAAGACTCTAGAAAGAGTGCAGAGAACAGCAACAAAGATGATTAAGGGACTGGAGGCTAAAACATATGAAGAACGGTTGCACTCGGTATGTCTAGTTTAATGAAAAGAAGGACTAGGGGAGACATGATAGCAGTGTTCCAATATCTCAGGGGTTGCCACAAAGAAGAGGGAGTCAAACTATTCTCCAAAGCACTTGAGGGTAGCACAAGAAGCAATGGATGGAAACTAATCAAGGAGAGATGCAACTTAGAACTAAGGAGAAATTTCCTACAGTTAGAACAATTAATAAGTGGAACAATTTGCCTGCAGAAGTTGTAAATGCTCCAACACTAGAAATTTTTAAGAAAATGTTGGATAACCATTTGTCTGAAATGGTGTAGGGTTTCCTGCCTGGGCAGGGGGTTAGACTAAAAGACCTCCAAGGTCCCTTCCAACTCTGTTATTATGAATTACAATACAATAACTATTTTTCTTTCCCATCTCTATAACATAATGCACGGATGTCTCTGTATTAAACATGCTATATCTGGATTGCAAAAATATTAAGACCATTATTGGAGAATAAAAAATTAGATTTTCTGCATTTCTTTATATATGATGGATGTCCAGGTATATTTTATGCCATATGTACTTTTCTCTCTTTTATTCCTATTTTCTACCTTTTTCTGTATATAGACTTAAAAATACTGTGGTGTCAATATTATTTTAAAAGGAAATAGCAGATATAAGGAGTAACCAACGCACAGCCATAACTATGGGGTGGGGTGGGGTGGGGTGGGGTGGGAAGGGAAGCATATTGCTGGATTCTATCCTGAAATCATTCCAAAGGCTGATCATTTTGCATTTATTGTTGTTAGTATTTTACCACTTGCTCTGGAAGCACCTGTCAGTCTGTATTATTCTTATTTGAATTATCACCAGAGCTTAAGCAAAGGGAAAGGGGAAGTGGGTGCAGAATCTTAAGACTCAGAATGCACAGGTTGTCTTCCTTAGTCTCATCTCAAAATATTTTGTATGGAGAAGAGAGAGAAAAATGAAAATGTGCTGATCATTCAGAAAGCATGAAATGTCCTTGTATGTGTGGAATGAATTGGAAATGCCTTTCAGATTTGATGTTAAAATGCAGCCCTGTCCTTGATTTGACATTTACAAATGTAAGCAAGAGAAGAAAAGGCATTTTCTCCTTTGTGGGTTACTTACAGGTCAGTTGTTAGATGGTCATGAATATGATCAAGCCCTAAATTAACTAATCCTGACCAGGATGCCATTAGATTTTTCTTTGTAAAAAAATCTTTCTGAAAGGAAATAATATCTTCTACTATAAATGAGCTAATCAGAAAGCTCTTAATTAGAAGTGGAGAAATATTAAATAGAAACATAATTAAAGAAGTAATTACTGCTCATATTAGTTTGGTTCGTGAAAATCTACTATGAAGTTAATGGGCTGACTGGCTGGGGAATTCTGAGAGTTGAAGTCCATAGATCTTAAAATTGCTAAGGTTGAGAAAACAGGGCCATATATGGTAGTGGTAGAATAATGCTCAATACCCAAATTTATGTTAGCATGCTGTTCTGTTTGGCTCAGGAGCAATAGATTCCACTAAGCCATCTGGATACAACAAATCATTACGTATGGTACTTTATTTCATTAAGTTGTATTGGTAAATTGGCACCCTATTAGAAAGTTCAAATAAATACAGTGGCAGAGGCAATAGTAGTAGTACGTAGTAAATTTTATTCCTATAAGCACAAGCTGTACCAAAATTCAAATATATAAAACCAAAGCAGTTTAAATGCATTGATGATCCAAGAACATGAAACAAACCAATAACTTGGGGGGAGGGAATCACAGAACGTTTCAAGCAGATCTACAATTTTCAGTATTCCTTAATTGTAATTAATGTCAAATTAGCAAACATGGACCCTGACACGGGCATAAGAATTGTCTGATTCTTAGAACTGAGCAGGAAGAACTGTTGTTTTTGTGAATTATGTCTATCTGTATTTACACTCTCGTTTGTTCCCAGATAGTTTATTACTTGGTAGTGATCTCTACCTCATTCCTGACTTAAACTATCGAAGACAGAAATTTGATTTGAAACTTTCTGATTAAAAAAAAGTAAATAATTTTATACACTTAGTTACCCTTTGACCTAAAACTGTAATTACTGAGTTTCCATAGCAATAATTACCAAGGGCCAATAACTATGCAAACTGATTTTGGTGCTGAATTATGATAATTGTATCATCAGCATATAGTAATAAACATATTCTTTCACATATTGTAACTAGCAAGAAGGACTCTCTTTACAAAGCAATATCATTTACAAATGGAGCTGGCTAATTTATTTCTATCAACAGATTATATGTAGCACAAAAGTCAATGGTTTATGTTTATTAAACAACTGAACCAATCAGAAACAATGACCTAGTGTTTAATATACAATACTGGAATCAGTTTATTTGTCGTGTCCCACTCCTCCGCTGACGGCCGGGTCAGGGAAATCCGAATCAGGCTTGCCTCTGCAGCTCTGCCCAAAGTCCTAGCAAAGTCCTCAGAGCAGGCAGGAGACCAGAAAGTGACTTCAGCAAGATAAGTTCGACTTTGCCTGACTCAGAGACTGCCAGAAAGCAGATCCTTTATATAGGCCATGGGGTGTGGCTCCATGACTCAGCACTCATTAAGGCCTGCCCCTCCCTTCCTTCTGTTGCCTCCGCCTATCCAGTCTTCTGATGCGAGGGTCACTCCAATCAGCAGCTGTTGGAAATAAACTTTCCTCAGGCTCACATGCTGTGGAGGAGGGGGAGGGGTCTAGCTGCTCCGTTTGCCTGGGCATGGAGCCAGGGCTGGGGCTGGGGGTTGCTCCCTCCTCTGCAGCCTGCTTGGGCATGGAGCCAGGGCTGGGACCGGGAGGTGCCCCCTCCTCTTCAGCTTGTCTGGGCATGGAGCCAGGACTGGGGCCAGGAGGCATACATTCCTCCGTGTTCGGGAGCAGATAAGAAGGCCCCGGCTGCTGTGAGAGCGGGCAAGACACAACATTATTCTTAATTCCAAAACATATTTAAGGGACCCAATGTTTTTGTTACATTGAAAGATAAATGCTCCAATTCATATTGGCACAATATCATAGCTAAAGTCTGTATCGTGTTACTGAAAATTACTGAACTTTATCTAAGGAGAAAGAGGAAATAGTTGGTCTCTTTAACCTAATGGTTTAACCAGTTCAAGGAAGTCACTTCTTTTAATATACTAGTTTAGAAGTTATTCAATTTCTGATTTTGTGGCCAAAAATGAAATATAGGTTTTTCAGAAATATCTCACTCTAATGTTCTGGATCACTCATAGAAAGTGAAAGCTACTGCCTTCAGGCCATTCTAGGAATGCTACATTGAAGTAGAAACATTACTGTCCACATCTGACTGATCATTTATTTCATTTGCAGTTCTGCATGTTTAATTATTGCCTTCCCTTGCTTTCATATTTGACCTTCAGCAAGGAAAAGGAAATTTATCATTGAATGTGCAGTATTCATTGTAATTAAGCAGTTCCCTATATTGTTAAGATGGTTCACAAGCTCTTATTTTTCATGTTTCTCAGCTGTAGGGCAGGAAAATATAAAATGGTTTCCGTCTTGTAGAACTGAAAACAAGGCCTTTGTCAGAAAGGGTTGTTTTGCTCAGCCTATATCCCTCTGGATATATTTTTCTAGGATTCTTATGGTCTCCATCTATTATGAACAATTGTCCTACTAAACAGGAAATGATGAGAATTATTATCTAACAGTTCTGGAGGGCATCAGATTCATCTGTCAATCATAACTTTTATTTTGGGTGAGGGAGAATCCTGGTAAAAGAAAAGACCACTTTAAACTTACCCAGTCCCTCTAGAAATGCATGAACTTCGATAATTAATTTTATTTGGAAGAATTTTGTTTCTCTTCAAGTAGTCATTAACTCTTTCTCATAAAAGGTTAATTTACAAATAAGCAAACACCAAAATAATATTGTGTTGTCAGATGAAACTTCCAGCTTACTATACAATCACTATAGCAACCAGGCACACTTGACACCAGAAATATTTGACATCTTTGAGATATGATATTTATTTTAAACACAGACACACACAAATACAAATAGGGTTCTATAATGTAGAAAAAGTGACCTTGCAGAGGAGGCTCTATAAAAATAAAGCTTAGTTTTAAATGATCAAAACTGATTTTTCACAGCTCTGAACTATTCCATGTGATTCAATTATCTTAAAAAAAGCCTTTGGGATGCTTATATCATCTTAATATCAGTTAAGACTTATATCCTAGTGATGTCAGAGTTGTAGCTACATCTCCCTGATAAGTGTGGAGAATAACGATTTTCAATTCACATTGTCCATTTTAAATGCAGTGTGATGGTACAATATTGTGTCAGGTTGAATTAATAAAGACCAAATTGCCCAATTTTTATATATAAAATGAGTGTTGAAGTGAATGAAATTACCTTGTTTTCTATATTGCAAACAATATTATGTATTATTGTCAGAAGGAATTGAAGAAAGTCTTCAGTCTCTACAGATAATGTTGTTTTGTAGTTAGTAGAAAACAACACTATCTGTAAATTCTATGTATCTCGGGATTTTGGCTTTAACAGCTATAATTTATATTTTCAACAGTGGGACATTTAAAATAGATCTTTTTGTCATTCATTTGTAAGATTGTTTATTACAATGTTTTTTGTATTCTCTTCACTCATGTTTTGTCATTCATTTGTAAGATTGTTTATTACAATGTTTTTTGTATTCTCTTCACTCATGTTTTGTCATTCATTTATAAGATTGTTTATTACAATGTTTTTTGTATTCTCTTCACTCATGTTTGAGCCTTGGAGCCTACCCTGTAGTTTACTTGGCAAGATTTTTCAGAAATGGTTTGTCATTGCCTCCTTCCTAGGGCTGAGAGAAAGTGATTGGCCCAAAGTCACCAAGCTGGCTTTGTGCTTAAAGTGCAGGGGTGGGTTCTAAATTTTTTTACTACCGGTTCTGTGGGCGTGGCTTATTTTGTGGGCATGACTTGATGGTCATGTGACACTGGGCATGGCTTGGCAGTCATGTGATTGGGTAAGAGTGGCTTGGCCATCATGTGACTGGGTGGGCATGTCCAATAACAATAAATAATAAAAATAATAAACAAAGTATACAAAACAATAAGAGGTACCAAAAACCAATTTTCACACTTTACACACACACAACACAACACAACTGACTCACACACAATGTAAAAGCAGCTGCACTTCACCCAAAAGGGCCCCTGCAACAAGCAGGAACCTCACAAAGCCACAAAAAGCTCAAAAACCAAGTTTCACACTTTACATACACACTCAACACAACACAACAGACTCACTCACACACACATACACACAAAATGCCACATACAGGTTTGTGAAATTCTGTGTGTTTGTGTAGTTAGAATGAAACACTACAGAAACACACCTAATCTCAGAAAGCTGGACAAATATTTTATTATTTTATTTATATTTTTTAGATCAGGGGTCTCCAACCTTAGTAACTTTCAGGTTTGTGGACTTCAATTCCCAGAGTTCTTCAGCCAGCAAAGCAGTTGCTGACTGAGCAGATGGATTCCAGGCAGGTTTGTGGACTTCAACTCCCAGAGTTCCTCAGCCATCAAAGGCACATGGATTGCAGGAAGGTAAAATCAGTTGCAGCTAATGCAACTGATTGGAGAAGTCGAAGGAAAGCGAGCCAGAAAGGAGCTTACTTAATTAAGTAAGTGAGGAGGGGGGATTGGGTGGGCCAGAGGAAAAAAAGTTTTTAAAAAGCTCCTCTGAGGATCCCAGCTGAAGTTGCCTAATAGCAGCCCAGAAACTTTTAACTCAGCTGGGATTAGTTGAGGAGCCTTTTAAAACCTTTTGTTTTAACAACTTCTTCGGCCAAAGAGGTTGTTTAAAAAAAAACAACTTTTAAAGGGTTCTGATGATCCCTGCTCAGTCACACGATCATCAGAGGGTTTTTTTTCTTTTAAAAGCCTTTTTTTCGCTGAAGAAAAGAGGCTTTTAAAAGTAAAAAACCCACAAACCTCTGATGATTGGGGAACCGGTTCGGGGGTGTGGCCAGCCAGCCATTACTACCGGTTCTCCGAACGCCAGAAGATTTTTACTACCGACTCTGCAGAACCGGAGCGAACTGGGGGCACTAAAGTGGCACTAGAACTCATGACCTTCCAGTTTCTAGCTTAATGCTTTAACCACTACACCTAAGTGGCTTTCAATTGCAACCTAACATTATCCTATATATACAGTATATGAATTTCCATTTTGCATGTTTGAGCACTCGCTTTAATACTATTCAATAGTGTCATTTGGTTCAAACATGATTGAGAAAAGATTGGCCTCTTTTTCCAGCCTTATCTCTTGTAATCAGCTTGGTTGAAGAAGAAAGTTAAATCATGCAAGCTTGCTTGAATGTAGCATTATAGTTTTCCTGCATCTTTTAATAACTGATACAAATTTCTAAGAGGTGTACCATGGAAAATGTTATCCTTTGTTTCACTGCATCTTTCTTCACAGCTCTTATTTCAAAAGAAGGTACAAAAATGAATAGAAAATTATATTTTAGTAAAAAATATAAAATTTATGAAAAAGGTTAAAATATAATGCATTTTTTAAAATTAAAAGTTGTTGCGAAATGGTAACAAAATGATATAGACAGAAGCATATTTAAGCTGATAAAGACAAGAATTGGCAGGCAAACGATTTGGGCTGAATTAGTGATTAGTGAATTACTGATTGAGTAAAGATTCATGTCTCTAGGGAAAGCTTCTGATTTTACACTCTCTCTCTACTGAGAAGAAAAAGCTATCTTTTTCTCTATACTTTGTCATTTAATTTAAAATGTCCGGTATCAAAACTGGTTGCCATTTGCCAGCCTTGAAGAGTTTATCTACTCTCTGCCTTTAACTCCTTTTTTAAAATGTTCTCTTTTTGAAATGAATACTGGAGATTTAACAATGGGTTAATTTACAACAATATTCTCTTACACAGAACAGCTAAAATGTTCTTGCAGGCAGTGTATGTCTGGGGCTCTCCAAAGCATTGCTAGTAGAATTTGGGAGGATGCAAAGAAAACAATGCTGTCAGGTGTGATCCCTAGAGCAGTGGCATTAAAGGTTTCCTTAGCACCAAAGAGACTCTCTTAAAATACACAGGTTTGTACACCCAGAAATCACACTGTGTTCAAAGCAACAAGGGAAATAAATACTTCAGAAAAGTGAATTAGAGATTTATGGAGGGGGGACAATGGTGTGAACAGGTTCTTTTTCTTGTTATATATTTTTTAAAAACCAGCTTATTCAACACAGGCATTTTCCATACTAGTGATTTATACTGTCTCAAGCATCACCAGCTACTACTGTAGCAATATATCAATCAAGAAAGAAAGCTTAGGTTCCTACACAGGAGGCCTGGTGTGGCTACAAGACACTATAAATCAGTAGTAGGAAAAAAGGACAAAGACTCGTGTTTTAACAATGGGGTTCCAATTTAATCCTGCCAATACAAGCATTTTTACACCCAGTAGCACGATCATGTCCCAAAGCTTGGAAATTTAAATCTGTACAGGTGATACACAAGTATATTAATGTATCTAAGATACTAGGGATTGTAAGCAGAATTGATTTCATGAGTATCTTGAAATCAAAGACTTTACTTAAAAGTTTAGAAGCATGTGGTATAATTAGTAAAAAAAGGAGAATATATATATAGAGTGAGATTATATAGAAAGAGAGAGAAAGGTTGAGGTAAACTCTCCTTTCTGATGCGTTTCATAACTTCATAGACATATATGTGCTTTCAGGATTTACATTATAGCAGCAGTACAAGAGGGGGAACCTCATGGGTGGTTCTAGCCTACAGCTTTGGTATTCTCTGGGAGTCTCCATCAACTGCTAGTGAGATCTAACTTATCACTGCCATTTCTGCCTTTGATAATTCATCAAGAGGTCCATTTGGCCCCATCCCGACTCTGCTTTAGAAAATCTGGTGTTTTAACAGGCTGCATTGTTATCAACACAAAGCCATAGTTTCCTCAAAGGCAAGAGGGAGGACCAAGTGCTGAAATGTGCATTGCAGTTAAATCCTTGCATGCAATGATGCAAAGCAAGCAATATAGAGCAGAACTTGCATTGTGATAGCAAACAGGTGTTTTGCTTCCACTGTGGCATCACTGGGTTTAGGATTAGATATCAGTGTAGGCAGACAATATTTTTTTCCTTGCGCAAGACTATACTGGAGCTGGATGTGAAATTTTCTAGCACACAAATGCTAAACTGAAAAAAAGAAGAAGAAATGAATCAGGAACCAAGACCACACAAACATAGGACAGGAGCATTTTAAACAGTGATATTGCCCTAAGAGAACAAAATAGCACGAAGATTAGAATCAAATTCAAGCAAGGTTGAGATTCTCAGATCATTAATGTCCTCTCTGAGTACAGTCCGGTTATTAACATATGGCAACTGTTGGCCTTTTGAAAACAGCAACCTTTGTCAGGTTTATTTTGTTTTTGCCAATGTTTTAGGAACTGTATATGTATTGCTAGAGGAAAATTGGAGCAAGAAACAGTGTGAACCAATTTAAAATGCATAAGGACACTGGGGCACTAATTATAATTTTGCTAAAAGCAATTGTCAAAATTGTAAAACTCCCTGTCAGCCTGATATTGGGCAGCATTCTGTCAGGCAGGCAGCTGGCAAAATCAGCAGACGATTGTTCCCCTATTATATTTCTGTGTGTGAGAACTAAGTAAAATAAGCTAAAATAAATCAGAGTTCAGATTCCCACAGTTATAATGGTGTGTCTAAAAAGTGCCAAAAGAGATATAAATTGGTCATAAACAAATCTGTGATTGTTTTTAGAAATTCTTAATCTTTTCCTCCCTGATTTAGAAATTTGTATCAGTTAAATTGAAGCCAACATATACGTTCATAATATGCTGTTGCACCAGTTACATTTTCGTTTCAGTTCTTATATATTAAGCACAATAAATATGGTGGGCATTATGTTGATTTATGTTGATGGAGGATGTATCAAGTTTTAATGATGCTTACAAAACAATAGAAGATATACTATGGTATTCAACCTTATTTTTGTGATAGCCTATTAACTCTAGTAGGCTGAGAAACATGATTTCAACATAATTCAAGGTGAAATGATAGACTTGGAAGTAATGATAGCATAGCAGGAGTAGAAAAAGAAATGAACAGTCTATTGATTTGATTCTACTAATCAGTTTGCCAGATTTGTTTGTAGGAAACTTGGTATTTTCTTCCAAAAAAGTTAATTAAAGCATGAAGATAATACCTGTCTATCACTCTTTTCTAGGAACCAACTGTATGGTTCCTAGAAAAAAAAAGATGCGGTTGTTTGAAAGAAAGATTTTATATTTACAATACTGTGTCTACTGAAGCCTATTTTAAAAAACATGGCCAAACATTGCACATCCCTTGTAGTTTGGCTTTAAATTTTATGTTGAGAATGATACTATTTGTGATTTATAGACCAGTTCAGCAGAGGTTGCATAATTACAAATAATGCTGACCAATGGGACAACAGATATCAAATTGAGATATGCACGGAGGATCTCATAATGTATAATTCTTCTCAAATTCCATTTTCTGTCCTTCTGGGATCTTGAACATATATCCATAAAGTCTGTTCATATGAGCAAATGGAGGGGGTTAATACGTCTGTATCCTACTAATACAGCACTCACTTGCTTGAAAGTAAATAACATTGGGTACAATTATAATAAATTTAAAAATTGATTTGCAAATTTGCTGTGCAGTTCTCTTTTGAAACATATTTATCGTATGAATCCCAAATATTTGGATCCTATGAAAATTAATGATATCTTGCATTTTTTATTTTATTATTATTATTTATTTGATTTTTATTTGATTTTTATACCGCCCTTCTCCTGAAGGACTCAGGGCGGTGTACAGGCAACAATAAAATACAAACACCACAGTATACAATTTAAAATGCAAGTTAAAAAACTTATTATAATTAGCCTAGAACTTTAAAATTTATAAAACCAAACCCCATTTAAAATTAGTAGAAAATTTAAAATCGATAAAATTTATATAATTTAAAATTTAAAATTTAAAATTTAAAATTTAAGCCAGCCCCGCGCGAATAAAAAGGTATGTCTTCAGTTTGCGGTGGAAAGTCCGAAGGTCAGGTATTTGACGTAAGCCTGGGGGAAGCTCGTTCCAAAGTGTGGGAGCCCCCACAGAGAAGGCCCTTCCCCTGGGGGCCGCCAGCCGACATTGTTTGGCGGATGGCACCCTGAGAAGTCCCTCTCTGTGAGAGCGTACGGGTCGGTGGGAGGCATGTGGTAACAGCAGGTGGCCTATCGGAATTCAGGAGAGTTTGACAGCAAGCACTGAATTTTGCAAAAACCCAGAATGAGAATGATCTTTATGTTTGCCTAAAGTACAAGGCACTTCTTGGTAAGGAAAAAGAAATTAAATCCCTTTATTTAGTGGGAAATGAAATGGATGAACAGTTGGGCTTTTTTGCTCAAAAAGAGATGTTTTACAGGTTGCAGTCCCATAACATACTGTGTCTGTAGTGAGATGGCTGAAGCTTCTGTGTGAAAAAGTTGACTAAAAAGAAGTATGTAGTAGGATATTATGACCAAGGGATTCAATGTGATGGTACAATTAAGCATCATTAAGCTTAACATATAAAAACTAAGTAGCAATTTTACCAAGCTGGCAGAAAATTGCCTTGCGTTTTAAAAATTTTTCCACCTTTCTCATCACATCCCATTTTTATTAATTTCTTTTGGAAAGTCTACATCAGAATTATTCCATTAACATAATAAATGAGAATCTGAGATGAATAGGCAGCCAACAACAGCCCGAAGTCTCAGGAATGAAGGCAAATATACTTGTCCCAGGATAATTGTGTTCTTTTTGCTGACGATGTCAAACTATTTAACACCACCAACAATACAACTACCCTTCAAAAGGACCTTGACTTTGTATCTGAATGGTCTAAAACTTGGCAACTTCAAATCTCAACCAGCAAATGCTCAGTCTTACATATTGAAAAAAAGAACCTAAACACTAAGTACAAGCTTGATGGACATTACCTTACTGATGACCCCCACCCTGTTAAAATCTTGGAGTTTTCATATCAAATGACCTAAGTGCCAAAGCCCACTGCAACTACATCGCAAGAAAGGCTTTAAGAGTTGTAAACCTAATCTTGCGTAGCTTTTTCTCCAAAAACACTACACTACTAACCAGAGCATATAAAACATTTGCTAGACCAATTCTTGAATACAGCTCAACTGTCTGGAACCCATACCACATTTCTGACATCAATACAATTGAACGTGTCCAGAAATATTTACAAGAAGAGCACTCCTCCGAATACAACAAAATACCTTATGCCACCAGACTTGAAATCCTGGATCTAGAAAATTTAGAACTACGCCGCCTTCGACATGACGTGAGTTTAACTCATAGAATCATCTATTACAATGTCCTTCCTGTCGAAGACTACTTCAGCTTCAATTGTAACAATATACGAGCACACAATAGATTTAAGCTTAATGTTAACCACTTCAATCTTGATTGCAGAAAATATGACTTCAGTAACAGAGTCGTTAATGCTTGGAATACACTACCTGACTCTGTGGTCTCTTCCCAAAATCCCCAAAGCTTCAACCAAAAACTGTCTACTATTGACATCACCCCATTCCTAAGAGGTCTGTAAGGGGCGTGCATAACAGCACCAGCGTGCCTACCGTTCCTGTCCTATTGTTTCCTTTCATTATAGCCAATTAATATAGTTATTACATACTCATATATATGCTTATATATTGTATAGTTATTACATGCTTATGCTTATATATACTGTGTGACAAAAATAAATAAATAAAAATAAAAAAATAAAAAAAAGATTCAAACTGGGTCAGTCACTGGGACCAGAGGTTTACTTTTCTGAGCTTTGAACTCGTGCTGGAGTTCGTCCTCAGGGAACTTCTTTCTCACCAGAATGTGGTCTGGTCCAGTTACAGACTCGGATTGGAACTGCAGCCCCAAGTCTGTTATTTTGTGGTTCCAAATCTAACTCAAGGCACAATTTTCTGAAGAGATGAATGCCATTTTAAAGCTGAAACTGAGTCTAGAATTTTTGAGCTGAAATCTAAAATTTAAAATAAGTCTAGATTCTAGGCTTGAGCTAAAACACAATGTAAGACTTTACTAGCCTACATTACAAATGGTTTTTTTTTATTTTAGGCATGCTGATCTCCAAATTAATTTTTGCTTTTTTTTCTGTATTGTGAAGCAGAGTTCATTTTAACAATTATGAAATGAAGTTGTTGTTCCTGTCCTTGGCTGCAAGAGATATGGAGCATCAGTGTAAATTGCTTATCCTTTGATAAATTTTGCCTCAAAATAGAAAAAAATTATGGCCTGTTGGCAGTGTTATCAACCACCACATCTTCACAACAGAACTTCCTGTATAATTGCTTTTTATTTATTTATTGTATTTTTATCTCACCTTTATTACTTTAAAAACAACTCCAGGGGACAAACACATCTAATATTTCCTTTTCCTCCCGTTTTCTCCACAATAACCAGCCTATGAGGTGAGTTGGGTTCAGACCAAGGGTAAAATGCTCCTGGATTGGACCGGATCGCACGATCTGATAGCAATCGTGGCCGGTAGTTTGGGGATCCGGTAGCAATGGCGGAGCAAAGCTCTGCCCACCCGGCCGGGTATAATGTGTTTTTTATGTGTGCATGTGACGCGCGTGTACGTGCACTTCCGAACCGGTAAGGAAGGTAATTAGATTTCATCCTGGTTCAGACAGATTGTGTAGCTAGCCCAGTCACCCAGTCAGATTGCATGCCTAAGGTGGGTCTAGAACTCATGGTGTCCTGTTTTCTAGGCCAGCACTTTAACCACTGCACCAAACTGGCTCCCTATTTTAATCCTTTGCATAGGATTATAGGATTATAGGAGACACAGCATCAAATTTCTGTTTCAAACAAGTAGCCCTTTCAAGCTTGATACTTCACATTTGTATAAGACTACAACTCCCAGTTTCCTTACTGACATGACTAAGCTCTCACTGCAACTTGTCCTGCTTCTTAGCTAGCTGGTCAGGGAGCTTCGGTAACACAATTAATTTTTATCGCTATCTTTATGCATATCTTCATTTCTAACAGAATTTTGTTTCCATTTATGATAACTACAGAACTATGTATTTACATATGAACTTGCACATTTTTTCTTTTTCTGCTGATATATGAGATATATGCTGACATATGGGATGCATTTTATGAATTTAATAAGCAATGAATATATTTGTCCACCTGCTATTTGTAAACTACTTTTCTAATAGGCTTTGAAAATTTTCTTTTCAAACAACCAGCCTTTCATTCATTTTGTACCTCAGTTATAATGGCTCCTACAGAATGATGGCTAATTCTTGCAAAAGTATTTTCCCCCTGCCTAAAGTCAATATATTGTACCTGTTAGTTAAAATGAAAAATTAACAGTCTAGGCAGATTATTAAATATCTTTGTAATTTTGTTACAGCTTTAATTTCGTTTGTAACATAGAGATAGTGCTCAGCATCGGAACTAATTGCTTCACTTAGCAGAAGGAAGAAAAGAGTAGAAGCTTTCGATAGAAGATAGCTAGATCCTCCCCACTTATTTTTGGTTCTCCCTGGGGGTGACCTACAAAGCACAGGATGTGATAGCATTTCAGAACGGCTGATAGCTGTGCATTTTAAAGCGATCACATCTTAGACAGAGTGTTAAAAATTGCTGACAACATTAGAAGCTCGAGTTTTTTTCTCTTTGCCCTTTTCTCTTTCTCAAATTATTCATGTGAGGATTATAGCAAAAGAAATGTATCTTTTAGTAATTTTTTTTTTCTGGAACACATGGAGGAAATACATAGAGCTGTTTGGCAGGCAACCTTGTGTGCAATATTTAAAAATCCATGTCAGCTGTCTTTTCTTTTATTGCTGCTAGAATAGTCAAAATTTCTCAAAGCAAACTTTACATTCCCGTCTCTCTAAGATGTCAAAAATATGTTTTATTTCACAGATGCTGTATTGCCAACCCTTTTGTGCACAGCGATTAAGAGAATCAAATGATGTCATGACAGATAAAGACGAAACAGGACTGAACAAGGTTAATTTTGAAAAGCTGGGAAGGAAATAGGCAGTAAAGGAATGGAAGCTGCACTAGAGATGAATGGGCCTATGTAATCAGGGTTTTTAATGTTTCAATAGTGGATCAAGAGCTTAGAAATAATTATCTCTGCCTATGATGACATCCTTGAAATTTTGCACATAGTGATAACTGCTCAAATATTATTTGAAGAAATAAAGAGCCACAGCTGTAAAATTACATTGGCCCTCAGTTTAACACTGAGGCAGATTCAGGATAGTCACTGCAAAACCAGATGTTAGGCACAGATGCCATACCCTTAGTACGTACCTTATTTTAAGTCATAAATAAATGAACTCAAAGATTGGCATGGCGAAGTGGAGCAGCACCAGTCTCCCATTCTACCTTAGGACATGGTAAACTGAGAAGTATTTTTACAAAATATAGGTAGTTGTGGTCCAGAATGGTGCATTAGTGGTGGTAGTGGCACAGTGGTTAGAATGCAGTGTTGCAGGCTTATTCTGCCAACTGCCAGCAGTTCAGTTCTCACCAGCTCAAGGTTGACTCAGCCTTCTATCCTTCTGAGGACAGTACTGCAAAATGGGGACAATAGTCTGACTCTGTAAACGGCTTAAAGAGGGCTGTGAAGCACTGTGAAGCAGTATATAAGTTTAAACAGCTATTGCTATTAAGTATCCCCAGCAAAAAAGAACAAAGCAGTCTGGGACATAGTGAAGGATGTTCTCAGAGCTGGAACTCATGCAGCCCAGAGAGAGTTGTAGAAACAAGAGATGAAGTTTTGCTGTAGAACCACGTGTTTTGAGTAGCTTTGTATCCATGCAATATTTTTGTTTTAATTTTTTAAAAGAGGGAGACGGGGGAGGTATTATTTTGCCATCATTGGCTACTAGATTCCAAGTACATTTATTTTAAACTGGTTGTCTTTCATTTCAATCAAATATATTTTCAAATAAATAGCTAGTGTGCTATTTATTCCTGAAAAGGAATACCTAAAGTTTGATGGACTGAAACATGGGCAAATTTGTGATTTTACAGTAAGGAAAAGAAGAAAAGGAAATTAAAGGCCTTTGAGTAAAGGCTCTCTTTCACCATTTTGAAATCACTAAGTATTACTGTCTTCTAAGTATTACAGATTTACACTTGATTGCTCTCAGTATATCATCAGTGCATTTTCAGCTCCAAAAGAAATGGAAGATATCTTTTGGGGGGAAAACTAAAAGGTTATTTTGTATTATTCAGAGGATTATCCCTTTCATATCTATTAAATTGAATAATTTATTATGATTTCCATTTGGGAAAAATAAATTAATTTTACCTCCAGTACTGTTAAATCAATAAATTCCTGTGCATTTCAGTCAAATTGAAAATTACAATTTGTTGGGAAATCTTAGAGGAGTTTAGGGAGTGAAGCCATAGTTTCAAATTCCAGAAAGAAGTTTGCCTGTATCCAACTCCAATAAATGCTAAGATCAAGCTATTTTACAAGATTATTTTGGAACTTAAAAACCATTTCAAGCTCTTGAATAATGGAAAAGTGTCAACGATTATAAATAAATAAACACACTTTCTGGTTAAATGAAACTAGAGAGAATTCTACATAAATATTCAAAGCAGTTGAGCAGAAAAAATGAAAAAAATATGTGTAAAAAGCAAGAGTTGAAGAAAGTAAAATTATTAATGAATGTTCTGCATCTCTGATTAAAATAAGATGAAGGATTGTATATACCAAACCAATGTTTCCCATTAAAGTTTTCATTCAATATATGTCTTCTCTATTTAAAAAAAATGAGAATTTGTTAAAATCCTGTCTCTCTTTTTTTCCCAATTGGTAAACTTTCAGCCACTGGGATTATTCATTATTTAAACATCGCCAGCATGACAAAGAAAATTCATAACCAAGATAGCTTCCAAATTGTTCTTTGAATAGAAAAATACAGTACAATATTCTCTTGTATATGTCGATTATTTCATATTTCAAACGGCGGCACAATTATTTAAGATTTCCTAACAAAATATTCTCATAGTAATGATCACAGCCTATGCCACATCTGTGTTAAGCAGGAATATAGTTAAATTTTTAAAGTTACATTTGTCTTCAGAGCAAAAGCTTCCAAGGCAGCTAACAATAAAAGTCCAATTTCAATTAACATGAAATTTGGCAGTAAATTACAAGGAATCAGAGGTGGAATTATCTACTATATATTTTTATTTGACAGAAAAGAAATAAAATAGAAATAAAATAGTTATGTAAGCCTTCATTCAGGCAAAACAGATATGGACAATGCAAGCCAGTCAGAAATTTCAGTCCTATCTACTTTGATGACTTTACTGCATCATAATCCTGTTTCTCCCTACAATCCTTGAGTATCCAAGGTTTTGTTTTTTTTTAAAGACAAAACATTCATCTACTGGCTGCCAAAAGGATGATCTTGAGGAGTAGGCATGTTGACAGCTAGTTCCACATGATATAATCAAATGGGAATATAATTTCTTCAATATTGACAGGTTGTGCTCCTGGACATCAGTAATGATCAAAAACATGGCAGCCATACTCTGCAGCGCTAAGATTTTTCTGTTTCCAAAGGCAGTCATCTATTTCACATGTTACTTACAATGTGCTTAGCTATGACAAGCTATCTCCATAGGCAAGAAGAAACACAGCTAGTGAATTAACTTAAATTGATAACCAGTTGTAAAGCAATTCTTTCTGAATCTGAGATTTTTTGCTACTTCATGTACATGATCAAAACTGTTTTGATCAACATTCTGTATAAAATCTAGGTAACCTTGTGGTTCTTGCTATTTGCTGGGATGCGAGAGATCAGTGATCCATTGTACCTAATAGCTTTGGACTAATCAAATTATGATTTGGGCTCTCTTCACTTGTTGGCAATATGTTATTTTTCCCACAACACTGAAGATACCACTTAGGTAGCCAATGTAATGGCTAAATCTAATAGCATTCCCTATGTTAATCCTTAATGCCTAACACCATCCTAACACCATCCCACTTTGAACAATGTATAACTCCAATTGTTACATCTTGTGATGGCTGTACTAGTATGGTGAATTTATTTAATTGGCATTTTCATGCTTTTTCCCAATCTAAAACTGAGAGAACGTTTGTTTTTGGGGCCAAAGATATTTTAAAAATATCCTACAATAAGCTGTCAACAGTTCTACGGCTTCAGGCTGTTAATTGGCAGACTGTGCTTTTCATGGCATGTAGCATTAATACCCATGCATAAAAGCTGAAAATGATTCATCAGAGATTTAATTGTTTTTGCCGCTTTATAGAATTAATATAAACTGAAAATGTATATGAAATCTTTAGAAGGCAAAATATAACTTTTTAGAAAAGAATGCTATTTCAAAGAAGCAGCAAATAAATGGTATGCTATTGTAATTCCAAAGGTAAATAGATGTAAATAGATACAAAAAGGAGTAGTAGAACAATTACAGCAGGAATTTTGAAAAACAACAACAACCTAAAGTTTAATTTCTTTACAATGAACATACCAAATTGTATAGGATTCTAAGAACCTTACATTGAGCTTAGACATAAGTTCATACCAAACAAATTCCTTCCTTTGACTTTTTGAATTTTGGCGGTGGAGACAACTCCCAAAAATATCAGTAGAAGAAAGCAAACAAATGGGTCATCCAACAAATCAACCAGAAGTTCTCACTCAAAGCACAAATGACCAGACTCATATTATAGTTTGGACTATCTAGCAGTGATGTATACAGTGTTATTAGACTAGATTATCATGGACAAAATATGTCTAACCAGTTGTTAGAGTCAATGCCAACTTGATGGTATAAGTTAATCAATGAATCAAACTTATTTTGATTCATTATTTTGTAATTTTCCAAAAAATTTTTTTAAATGGTTAAGTGAAACATAAGAAATGGCATTATTCTGGTAAAACATGGAGATGGGTCTTTCTTCTACACTAGCTATCAAGTAGAATAATGTCATCAATATTTGGTGTACAAAAAGGTGTAGAGAAAATATATTGTTATACTCTGACCAAAAACCTAATGGTTTAGGCCAATTTTTTGCAAGAAGGTATGCACAAATACAACTAGATACCATTTATTCAGAAAGAAGAAATCTTTATTTTTATCCTTAAATGTTGATTATAACAGTTTGTCTAGTAATATACAGTATGGGGCCAGCTCTCCATGTGTATACTATAATTCTCTAAACAGAGATCTCTAAATAGCTAGATATTATAGTTCCTGCCCATCCCTATTCTCATGGTGCAAATAACAAATCTGGAAATTGAGGTTTGATAATACCTAAAGAACCCTGGTTCCTCACATTTGCAAACAAAAGCCAGAATAGTAGCCAGAATTTATATATCTCTTAAGATATTTAGGAACAAGGGCGCTTTGATCAAAATTCTCAGTAGCATTATACTTGCGCAGTTAGCAAACCAGGCCTTTTAAGTATGAGTTTCCTGGAACACTTTTTATTGCATCCACAGGTTTTTAGAAGAATGAGAGGAAATAAACTGTTTATATTATTGATATAATGTAAATGTTTTAAATCTCCTTTTTGCCTTTTCTTTTAAACTGAAGAACATTCCAATTAACACTAAGAACCAATCTGTTTAGAATGGGAAGGGAAAAGAAAAGAAAAAAGCCATTGTTGATAGAATCGCAGAAAAATTCAGCGTGTCCATAATTATATGTAAACAATATTTCACATTTTGTATTCTATACATACAGGTGGAAGTGAACACCTCATTACACTTCAGATGCCTCTGGACTGAAAAGATTAGCCAGCTAAAAAAATGTTGCCCAGGAGTCATTCGAATGTGTTAAGAACATACATTCTTCAGGGAGGCAGCTTTCATGTACCTTATATTCATCTCCATATTTTAATCTTGTACTTTATATTTTAAAGTTTATGTTGTATAGTATGCCTTATTTTAGTAGTGATGCTTCTGACACGAATAAACATTATATGTTATTTTCCTTATATTATACCTATGTTTTAATTAACTTTTCAAAAATTAGGAAATATTGAAAAATTAGGAAACAATGAAACCAATGACCGAACCTACTTAGATTTTAAATCACCAGTCATTTAAATATAAAGCATGATCATTCTTCATTTTTCTTTCTTTATAGGACAGACCTAGCACAGAAAAACACAATCAGTTATTAAGCAATCTTTTGCTGTAACTAAAACAATTTGCTGTATTTGATGTAAATTGGAAGATTACATGGATGTTAATAAATCTATCTGAAGTGTAGGTCTAAATTATTAGCATTAGTAATTATTGCTTACTGATTTCCAAAAAAAACATGTGCAAAATGGCAACAAATACAATGTCAGCCCTGGAGCCATCTGGAACCCTAACATACAACTTCTGACTATCTGTCATCGGCACCATATAGAACAGGAGTCCCCAACCTTGGCAACTTTAAGCCTGGAGGACTTCAACTCCCAGAATACCCCAGCCAGCAAAGCTGGCTGGCTGAGGAATTCTGGGAGTTGAAGTCCACCAGGCTTAAAGTTGCCAAGATTGGAGACCCCTGATATAGAAGAATACTTCTGTGATTTTTGATTCATTCTGAGAAACTGTGATAAATCTGTATTTATACAAAGTAGACTTCCTTTATAAGTTATGTGCCTAAGAAAGTTACATTTTATTGACAACCAAACTATCTCTTACAGTTTTTATAGATTTCCTATAAAAAAAAATCCCATCCTTTGCCTTGCAACCATTCAATAATTTCAGTGTAATTATTAGCAGACTGTTTTGTACTAAGATAAATTCTTTTCATTTTTGAAACCGAAACTTGTACATATAGAACTTACTGTTCAGTAGTATTTCTATTATTCTAAGCACTTATGCTTAAGATTTATGCACTAATTTCAGTGATATTCCTAATACTTAAAAAAAGTTCATGTAATCTTGTCTGACATAAATTATATTCTTTTCCCAAAAAGACTAGCAATGCTTCAGCGAATATTCTTTGAAAAATAACAACATTTTTTGAAAAGAAGTATTGGATGCGGAGAATTTTGGTAATAAGAATTTTTTTTTTTTACTTTTAATGAAATTAGTCATCGCTTTTATTGCAGTTTCAAGATATTTTGTTTGGCTGAGATTATTTTCTAATTACTCTGCCTGCTAAATTATGTTTGAATGACAAAAACAAAGGCAAATGCTATTTTTAAAGATAAGCAGAATCCATTAGTGTGTGATCAGATCATAGACATTTCAGAGATGTAGATTAATTACACAACTATGCAGTTCAAAGGAAATGCCCTTCAATTCAGTTTAATTAAATAGAGCATGGTTTAATACTTGCAAAAGCTAGACAAATACCAGGACTGACTTTCTATTGCCTTGTACCTCATTGAATCATATTTACCTCTTTAAAAAGTGATATCTGAACTAATAAAATAATAATTGTAACTTTAATAAAATAATAATTGTACCTGATTCTAACAGAGGTAGGTAAATTGTATGGCCGGAAGCTAAACGGTAATTAAAATGAAATGTCCTTCGATAAATCTGTCTAAGCAACTGTTTTTGGAGAAGCAAGTTAACTAAAAGCTCATTTTAAAAACTTTTGCAGTATTTAAATCAAATATATGTCTCTGTACACCATTTACCTCTATAATAATCATCATTATGGTTTTAATTTTTTATTGCCAACATTTTTTCTCACAGAACTGTACTCCATATTTGAATATTCTAGAAGCAGCATGGCCTCAGATTAACTGCACTGAGAAAATGTGGCTAACTTTATTATTCTACAGCAGTGGTCTCCAGCCTTTGTGGCTTGACAGCCTGGCTGGGGCAGAGAGAAGGAACCAGGCTGCATGAGTAGCAAGCATTGCACAAGTTGAACTGCATGCATGTGCGCCGGCCCAATGCTTGTGAGAGTCAAGCTGCGTGCACATGCCTGCATGCAGGCCCCCATTAAGTTGCAAATAGACCATAGCCTGGTAGTGGGCTGCGGCCCAGAGGTTGGGAATCCCTGCACTACAGTACCTGGGATGTTGTGATATTCTGACCATTACCTCAAACATAATGAATTCACAAATTTAACTATTATAATAATTTCGTTTTGAAAAATTGATAGTACAATCTTACTTATTTCCTGTATTTGATGTATTTGTATTATATTCAATGACGTTTAGTTTCTAGAAAGTGATTTTAAGACCTCAGTAAAAATGACCTGCCAGTCTGAGTGATTTTACCATATAGAACAAGAGACTCTTGAAGTGAATAGCTAGTGGGGCTTAGCTGTCAGATACAGAGAAAGAATACACACAAAGATGAAAGTTAACAATATCATCATTATAAGATCGTATTCCTGAGGCTGGTGCTTTCATGAAAGAAAACTAAAGATACAGTTTACAAGAAATAAAATGGTGATAGGAAAACCTGTGCTATTTAAATCTATCTGCAGCTAAGAGCACATTTGTGGACTCCTTAATTATAATTAAGTGCCTGAGTTGCATTGTCAAAATCAGAAGAAAAACAAGTTTGAAATGAGAGAGAAGAAGGATAAAACCCCTGACAATATCAATATCAACTATAGAAACGTGCAAAGTCTCGGACAAGAAAGGAGATCAATGGTCAACAGGTTTATAGGTGCCAAAAGCTGGTGGAATTCCAACTTTACCAACAGGTGTTGATATTATTTTCCTGTCTTAACAAAATATTTCTTTGTAGCACTCTTGTAATATCTTGTGATTCCACATGAAGCCTTTCAATGCCATTCAGCTGGTAAGCAGTTACTAGTGTTCCATCATTGCCTTCAACTTGGTCATCTATGATTTCGCCTAGTTTCACCTAGCATTTTGATGCTGTAGTATGATTGAAAAATCTTGTATACAATACTGTTGTACCTGACTTTAAAAGGATCTTTAGCATATTCATCATGGATTACTGAAGAGTTTATGGAGGATTACAAGGATTACAAGAATAGTTTATGTTGAGAGACAGCATTTAAGAATTATATCATAAAGATCATTTCACTGAATAGAAGGAAAATTCACATTTTTTCCTCACCCTGTTTTCTGCCATATCTGCTCTTGCCTTTTGAAAGGAAGAGAAGACTAGATTTTCTAACAGAGACATATTTTCTTCCAGTAAGAATGGTTCATCAGAGATAATTATAGCATAAACAGGTATAATGTCTAGATAAATTTCACTTTGTGAATTTTTGTGAAACAGCACTTGCAGTGATGCAAAATATTTAGAATTAGGCCTTTGGTATCTCCACAGATAACTAGGAAAATCTATTGCCTGAAATCCTAGATATTCTGAATATAAACTTTATTTAAAAACATATAAAGCCCATTTATTTGCTCATTTATTTGTCCACTTATCACCTGGATTTATATAGCCATCCATCCTATAACTTAACTCCAAGCAGTGAGCATGAAATTAAAACCAACAAAATAAAAAAGACTGTTAGTAATTAATAATAACATAATAACATAATAATAATAATAATAATAATAATAATAATAATAACAACAACAACAACAACAACAACAACAACAACAACAACAACAACATTATGGCACATTAGGACAACGTAACTCACACCATAGAAGCTCATAGCCCTGACAACCCTGTCTGCTTCTGAAAGGAATAACCACATCAAATTCATACCTGGCATAATTGGATGGGAACTGAAATACTATTTTTACTGCATTTTATCCAACTCTGCAGAAACTATGCTGCATTATCTGAAATACATTTTAACGCCTCTAATTTCTAAATTGCTTTCTTCGCTTGCTTTCATATTTTTTTGGTTTTGTACAATGGTTTTTCTTCTGTAGCCACCATTACAATTTCTTCCAGTAATCTTTTCAGTTAATAGCCCATAGCTTTAAAAATGTCTTCCTATAATACTTATTGTATTATTCTTTTATAACATTCCAAAGATGTTTCAATATTTACATTTTTTTCCTAGTGCTGTCTTAGATTATTATTTATTCATTATTGCATTCTTTTTCTGTCATAATCTTTATCCTTGGAAGCTGTTAGCAGCTGATACGAGATCCTGACGAAGGTCTTCAAGAGGAAGTCAGTCAATCCAGAAAGAATATAGATCTTATTTAGCTGTACAACAGTACAATACAGGTCGTCCTTGACTTATGACCATAACGGAGAAAGGAATCTCACTTTTAAGAAGAAGCTGGGTAGCTTCTCAGGGATTATTTAACTGGTTTTCCAGGACATTATGAAGGTTACCTTAGATTCGTCATGAACTGAGCTTGGCACTAAACTATGACCACTTACTTGCTTTTATGGGGTGGTAGCAGTGGTGGAATTCATTTTTTTTTTACTACCGGTTCTGTGGGTATGGCTTAGTGGGCATGGCAGGGAAAGGATACTGCAAAATCACCATTCCCACTTCACTCCAGGGGAAGGATACTGCAAAATCAACATTCCCTCCCTACTCCTGGGGGAAGGATATTGCAAAATCTCCATTCCCACCCACTCTGGGGCCAGCCAGAGGTGGTATTTGCTGGTTGTCCAAACTACCGAAAATTTCTGCTGCTGGTTCTTTGAACTGCTCAAAATTTCCTCTACCGGTTCTCTGAACTATTCAAAATTTCCACTACTGCTTCTCCAGAACCTGTCAGAACCTGCTGGATTTCACCCCTGGAACATATCATCATTAAATGAATCCATGCTCTTGAATACTAAAACTGGAAAAAACATAGCAAATCATGATATATGGGATGCTAAAACCAGTTGTAATTGTGAGCTGGTTGCCAAGCTCCCAAAATGCGGTCCTGGAAACCTGAGTGTGTATGTGTGTGTGTGTGTATCTGTGGCTATGTGGGACCGTGTGTGTGTGTGTGTGTGTGTGTGTGTAGTATGGCATTTTATGAAAGCCAGAAGTGTTTTCTGAAGCTATTGTGACTCTGAACAGTTGTTCAATGACTGGTTGTAAGTCAAGGACTACCTGTGCAGATAATGCTCACATATATAGAATTACAGTTAGTTTTAAAATTGTGTATATAGAATTTATTATCATTATCATTGAGCAAAGTAGCCAAAAGAATTTAATAGAAGCTTTTCAAGGTCATTTTATGCTGTTTTTCTTGTACAACCATTTCTCAAAGCATCTAGGAATAAATGGATTGTAATCCTTAGTAATTTTAAGGCAATAAAAGATTGGAAGATTGGTTTTAGCTTTTTGTCATATAGATTTCTGATTTCTTGTTCTTTGTCTCATTGTAGTTAGCCATACTCAGTGAAACAGCACAACTTATTATAGGTTATATCTGAACATTCAACGTTATTTTTAAGAAAAAGTTTGTTAATATAATTATTAATATAATTCAAAAGTGTTCAAACTGTACTATCAAGAGGTACAAAGAAAGGTCCTAATGCTAGGAACTGCTAACAAAGTTGAACTAACTAACTGATTGTAGAAGAGTTTTGAGATGAGGTTGGGGCCCATGTGATTGACTGAAGCTTTCCTACCCCTGCCCTATATCCCTAAAAGAAGCTTATAAGTCAATAGAAAATATATAACTCATCCAGGATCTTTCAGTGGTCAACTAAGATTTAAGAGACAACCACTACATGCTTTGTTTGTCTGTCTGTTTGTTTGTTTGTTTGTTTGTTTATGATTGTTGTGGTCACCAGCAGCCTGCAGAGCTGGCAGCAGAGTTGGACAGTGATGATGCTGAGGAAGAACATGGGCCAATCCTGGAGGCTGGGGGACAGCCCGGATGAAGGCTCTGCCTCGGAGGCAGAGGTGGGGCCAGGGCCATCTGGGACTGATGTGCGGACTCCGGAGCCTCCAGAGGCTGACAGTAGTGAAGCAGAGAAATAGGAGGAGCCTGTTCCTAATGCATGCATGAGAAGAGCTGCCAGAAGGCAAGTTAAAGCAAAGAGGATGACTCGGGAGTAGGGCCAAGAGATAATTGACCCCTCCCATAAGGCTTAAAAGACCAGCAACGGTGTTTGGGCTCTTTATTGGAAAACAACGCTGATAGACTGCTGGTTGTCTTGCTGCATTTATTTCTTGTCAGCGTCTTCTGCTTTTGAACTTTGGCAGTTTGCCTAATTAGACCAAGGTTGGTGCTAAGACTGAAGAATTGTGTCATGAAGAATTTGTTTTGATTTAGTTTGGACTACGCTGAGAATGAGTTAATTCTCAGCTGTTCTAATAAAGTCTGTTTGTTCTTGAACTGATTGCATCTACTACTACTACCTACTTTGGGCCTGGGTCACAACAATGATAGGTATTGCCTTCAGAAAACATTGTTCTGATAAAATTGCACAAATCTCAAAAGTTCAATTTCTATATTTTGAAATTCTTTTAATTTGGGTCACCTATGTGATGAGAGGTGTTTACCTACAAGAAGAATTCAAACTCAATCTTACTACTTTGAGAATGGCAGATGAAGCACAGAAGACCCCGGAGAGAAACTTGGAAAAACATTTCCATATATTGTTCCTTAGGGTGCCCTTGTCAGCTTGAGAAAATGCATTAATGGCCTCTAATAACATTATTCTGCTTGAACACTCTTGCACTAATTTAAGATTATGTTTGAGCAGGCCTGAAATATACCTCCAATTTTCTCCATCTTCTGAGATTTAAAATTCAGTTGTAGACTTTCCAAATGCACTTGCAAAACTCTTATTACAGTGCTTTTTTTTTTTTTTTTGCACTGGGTGATTCTGCTGGGTTGCTTGGGTCCATCAAGGCCATTCCAAATCCGAACATTGGCCCTTGGTGTTTAAATTATATATTGAAAATCTGGAATACATTGAAACATGAAAAACACTGGATTTAATATATGTGGTCTGCACATGAAAATATTGCTTTACATATCACTTGATTAATAGATAATTATGTACAATCAAATTGTTGATTTTTAATCACAATAATCTATCCCTAATCTGGCCCTATAGATTTTCTAATTTTGCTACTGTATTCATCACCAGTGCAATGAGTCCACCCGCTTTGCTGCTGGCTGTCTTCTTTTCGTCTCTTTTACTTTTCCCATCATTAGAACCTTGTCTCACAAGTTATGTGTTAGATCTTCACATAACGTGTCCAAAGTAGGATAATTTGAGCCTTGTCATTCATATCTTGAGTTTGTTTGCTCTCTTGGCTGTCCACAATATTCTCAGGAATCTCCAACACTAAAATTAAAAACTGACAGTACTGTTACTATACTGCTTCTTCAAAGTCTAACTTTCATATCTATAAAATATCACAGGGAGTACCATAGCTTGCCCTGTTCTGATCTTTGTAGATATACCACAGCATTTGAATATCTCTTCCAGGTGTTCCTAGCTGCCCTATTAAGTGCTAGTCTGCTGTGTATTTCTTGACTGCTTGTTCCTTTATTGTTGATGATTGATTCTAAAAGACAGCAGCTATCCACCACTTTGACATCTTTATTGTCAATGCTAAGGCTGGCTTTTTTGGTCTTCTTTATATTTAATTTTAGCTCCATTTTTTTCCTCTATGCTCCTTGACATACAGTATGTTACTAGAACTTGTATATCTTTTTTGCATTTGATATCTGCTATCAGATACTGTAATTAGCATAAATGGGATTGTTGATTTTCTTCTTCCAATTTTAAAACCATGCTCGTCTTCTTCGAGTCCAACTTTCTCTAAGACATATTGACAATAGTCATATATCACTTGGCTTATTAACCATGCTTTGGAAAAATCCAATCATGTAATCAAAGTTTACTGTAATATTTAAATATTAGGGTGGTGGGGTTTTTTGTTTCAGTTCAACTATTCTGTTATGTATTTTCTTGTGTCCATTTTATCTTTTATTCTTAATTTTTTAACAAAGGTGAGCATAAATTGCAGCAATGTGCAAAAATATGACTTCCATGAAAGTTTACAATGTTGATATAAAACATGTCTATGGACTTATTAATGTAGCTAAGCATTCCCCTCGGTTCTTTGGCCATTCTGCTCATCCATCATTCACCATCTTTCCAATCAGCCTATACAGTTCAAAATACAATTTGCAAGACAGAAAAGAGGCAAGACAAAACTAATGGGTTACACCAAGGTCCAGATCTGAATCCAAATTTGTTTACTTTTACCAATTCAATCAGAAAACACATCAAAGTAATTTGGACAGCTGGAAAGAGAGTCAGACTGAATCTTACACAGAACCATTCAAGTTGAAGCCAGGCTGCCAGTGGCTGCCAGTGGCAGAATGTCTAGGCATAGTTTCAGTCAGAAGCCTGCTTTGGTAGATAAAATATTTTCCAGCAGTAATCCACCCATGAATGACTACTGATATACAAAACAACTCTCACCACTGTAACAGCTGGCAAATTTCTGTTCCCAAGTGGAAACAGTGATTGAAAAAAAATGCTGCCAACATCTGTAGAAGACCTTGGCTGCATCTTTTTTTTCATTGGGGAAGTTGTTGAATATCTGGTCCAGTTTTTATGTCACTCTGCAATACTCTTGAGCAGGTCTGCACTTTGTGCAGTTTGTAGCACAGAATTGGTGTTTAATAAAAGATGAAGTTCAGTCAAAAGTCAAGAGAATCTGTAGAGTTTGCTTTTTTAGAAAAAATATTTTAAAAAAGATAAAAATGCAATAGTTGGGAATTTTAAAAAACTATTTCCCTCTGTATGTTTAACTGAAAACATCTGTTCTAGATTGACTGATACCAAAACTCAACAATATGAAAAATCACTTGGGTCTTATTGCTTTAAATCACTAAAAGAGTTGTATATGTTTAGAAATTCCTGCCCTCCACATTTTTTACAATAAATTTGGTTCCATAAACTGGACAGATTTAAATGCAATTATTTTCTACTTACAGTTATTAAACACAGGCATGCATCATTTATTAGCAAATGGCTTATGATATTAAATGATGTCTTCATCATGATGTAGTGCTTGCCTCCTTACATCTGAAGATTGCAGGGATAACCTGGGAATTAGACATACAGTGTACTAATTCTAGCACTGCACAGAAATACAAAAAACAACATGAAAATTAGATGTTGCTTTGATTTCAGTGTGGAGTTCAGAGCCAGATTTAGTACTTAATAAAATCACCTACTTTAACTCAAAACCCAATCTTAGATAAGATTCATGATGCCATTAACTAGCACATTAAGTTGTTTTTTTCTGGTTCCTTATCTGGATGGGATGGCATTTGTATAAACATTTCTGTGGGAATAGATGCTTAATTTTAGAATAATAGGTGTGGTGGTTAGAACAAATTATTTAAAATTCTCATGGCTTTTTCAAGAAAAAGCTTTTTCTGTATTGTGACAGAAATAGATTAAATTTATAGTGTAGAGGGTATAAGCTTTACCACATCATAGAAATCAGAAAACCAGAGGATTTTTACTTAATCGAAAAGGTGTGCATTTTCTGACCAAATATTATAGGCAAAATTACAGTAGAACCTTATCTCATAATTCTGCTCAGGTATTTTAGAAACTGATTGCAAGTTAATGAAAACAAATGTTTAGACCAACTTTCTGAAAATAACATATATTGTACATTTATTTTTTACATTCGCTGCTGGAACAAACATTCTTACCAAATTCCAGGCGACATTGATATGTAGCAACTACATCAAATCAACAGCACTTTGTTATAACGTTTCTTGCAACAATCAAAAATCAACCATAATAAGCATCAACAATCATTATAAAAGATCAGGCCATTGATATACTTTTCTTTCTTTCCATAATTATAAAAGATATATACTCGGAAAAAAGTAATGAACAGGTAAGTTGTTTGGCTAAGAGAAGATTAATATGCATGTCCCACTGAGCTGCCTTAGCTGTTTCTGCAAAGTGCCACTTTAATGTTTCACAATTTTCTTCCACTTTAATGCAAACTCTAATTATATTCTGCAAGCCTATTTTATAAACATTCACTTGGGTATTTTTATGATTATAATGCAAGCATAATCAGATAAACCCACAAAGAACTAAATATTATTCATACCTGCTCTTATTGCATGGCAAGAATGATTTCATATCTCCCTACTAGTTCTACTATGCTGCGTCATCATGGTGGACAATCTTCCTGAGACCAATGTATACAAATTCCCAGCGGTATATGTGAAGACTTGAAGATAATGAAGCATAAGTAGTGAAGCAAAACAATAATTTATCAATTTCTGCCAATCCAATGATTTTTCTATTGCAAACAATCAAAGTCTATATATAGCCGTGATGGCAAACCTATGCCACGCATGCCCAAAGTGGCACGCGGACCCATGTCACCTGGCATGCGCGGCGTCACCTGTTCTTTCAGGTTTCTGCCGTGCGATGATCAGCTGGTCTTTTTGCGTGTGGCAGTGTCAGAAACTGAAAAAGCTGGTCTTCTGTTTTCCTATGTAAACATGTGCGACGGCCAGCTGATTGTTGCATGCACATGCCAGAAACCCAGAAGAGTAGCTGGCTGGCGCACAAGCACATGCCAGAAATTGGAAGTTCATTTTTGGGCAAGTGTACGCGCCCTGGGCAGCTCCTTTTCCAGGTTGAGGCCCACATGAGCGCTTGTGTGTGCTCCCTTTTCAGCACACAGTGCCGATCACTGATATATAGGGACATCATCAGATAAAATGCCTTGAAATCAAGATGAATATATTATTAGCACAAAGAGGTAGAAGAGCTTAGTTATATAGCAATGACATGGCTAGGAAATGACTGTGAAACAGATCGTAAACTACTCAGGTGCAAGTTTCAAGTTAAACTAGCATGGAAGAAGAAAACCAACCATTTTCCATATTATGATTTTGAGTGTATCTTAATATTTTCAAAGTGAACATCGGGAATTACTTTGAAGTCCTGAACCTCATTGAATGAGAATCAGAAGAACTGTCAAATGAAATAAAAGAAATTTTTGACTGTAAAAAAAACAAAACTGCTAGACCAAGAAAAGGAGAAAGCAAACTGAATCTCAGAACAGGTGGTAGGCATCAGTCCAAAATCATATTAATCATCCTATTGATTTCAGCCTCAAATGTGACAAAAATAGAACAAGTCCAAACGATTGATTTAATATCCTATTCCTGACTTTTATTTCCAACAATAAAGCAATTGGAATCAAGCTTATTAAACTTCGTCTGAAGGAACCTATTGTCTGCTTCTTCAAACTTGATAGGGACACTTGCTAAATCTCATTTTTATGATACTTTATCCTTGATTTGAGCCATGCTGTATTTTGGACAGGATGATTTAGTAGCAAGCATTCAAGAGACAGTAACTTAAGTTTGTACTATTAATGCATGCCACTGAAAACAGTTAGCCTTCTATATATCTTCTTGTTCTACCTAATTCACTGATCAATGAGATGTCTCTAAGAACATGCATTAAAATTAGTTCTGATTAATGTTTATTGCTCATCCAACACACTCTTAATTTTATATTCTAATTGGTTTTGTTGTGATGGGGTTTTCCCCCCAAATAGCTCACTCTGCAATTGAGCAAAAAAACAAAAAAAACAAAAAAAACCCAACCCCGTAATTCTATTATTTGAAATCCCTCATGTTTATGAATTCTTTAACCATTTTTGTTTAAGTCCATTCCTACTGAAAATTTAATTGAAGATATGATAAAACACAGTTTAAAAATAGGCAGAAAATTAACGAACATGCATTTTAATGTAGCAAACTTTTCTGTATTCATGCATTTTTAATTTATAAATTTGTCAACCTAGACTCTGGAGACAAAGAAATGCGTGATTATTTATTTATTTTCTTAACTTTATATGGCCATCCATCTCAAATATATGACTCTAGGTGGCTGTTAGAAACAAAATAAAACCAGTAAGCAAATCTATAAATAAAATAAAAATGCAGAAAAGCAACCACACATAACAAACATTTCCTAGTCAATATAGCTAAGAAATGGACTCACTCCCATTACCAGGGCCCTAGACTTCATGATAAAATCAGGTCTTCAAGGCGTCAAGTGATTTCTGGCAGAATGATGTGTTAAAATCAAAGATCATAGGAGGGTGCTATGACAGAGAAGTCTGCCAGATTTATTTATTTATTTATTTATTATTTAAATTTGTATACCGCCCTTCTCCCGAAGGACTCAGGGCGGTTCACAGCCAGGTAAAAAATACACAATACACTATAAATACGATTAAAATACAATTAAAAAACTTATTAAATTGGCCACAATTAAAAAATTAAAAATAAAAACCCATTAAAAACCCATAGACTTAAAAAACTAACCCAGTCCACCGCAGATGAATAAGTGAGTTTTAAGCTCGCGGCGAAAGGTTCGGAGGTCCGGAAGTTGACGGAGTCCTGGGGGGAGTTCGTTCCAGAGGGCGGGAGCCCCCACAGAGAAGGCCCTTCCCCTGGGCGTCGCCAGACGACACTGTCGCGCCGACGGCACCCTGAGGAGTCCCTCTCTGTGAGAGCGCACGGGTCGGTGAGAGGTATTCGGTAGCAGCAGGCGGTCCCATAAATAACCCGGCCCTATGCCATGGAGCGCTTTAAAGACGTTCACCAACACCTTGAAGCGCACCCGGAAGGCCACAGGTAGCCAGTGCAGCCTGCGCACTCCCTTGAGAGTGAGGATGCTTCTTAACCTGCTCTTCTTAAGAGCATGGATAAAAACCACAGAGGAGAGATGGTCCCATAAACTCAACTCAATGAAAGGCTAAAAGAGAATAATCAGCATTCTGAACTGAACTATGGCAATGACATTGAAAAATAGATATCAAAACCAGGAAAGGAAATAGGTAAAACAGGTTCACACTCTCCATACATTTTAGCAATAGCAATAATATTTAGAGTTATATACCGCTTCACAGTGCTTTACAGCTCTCTCTAAGCAGTTTACAGAGTCAGCATATTGTCCCCAACAATCTGGGTCTTCATTTTACCAACCTCGGAAGGATGGAAGGCTGAGTCAACCTTGAGCCTGCTGAGATTCGATCTGCCAAACTGCTGGCAGCCAGTGATCAGCAGTAGTAGTCTGCAGTACTGCATTCTAACTGTGCCACTGCAGCTGATATGGTCTTCGCCACCGCAGCTTTTGGTCTTCATAAACCATCCTTGCTTGCATCATGTCTACTATTACATACATTGTTATTGGTTCTTTAATTTTCTCACTTCTCTCTTTGAAAACTTCATCAGTATAATCCAACAATGACTTTCTTGACCAACTTTTTCTTCTTGAACCTATTTTGATGCTGAATCACTTTTCTTTCATGTATTTGCAATGCAGTTCAATTCTTATTCATTTTTATGGTCAAGCAGTCTCAATATCTTTTTTTCATAAAGATGAGTCACTTCATATTCAATATCTATTCATTATTGACTTTATATATCCACACCCTCTTTCCTTATGTCTACTGCTATTAATTTTGTTGGAAGAATAATCTACTTTCTAATGCTTTTGATATAGGTGTTGTGACTCCGCCCCCGAGCCTATCCTCATGGAGGAGAATGACTCGGAGAGTGAGGGAGAGGAGCCAGCAAGGCCTCCCTCGCCAGGACCCTCCTTACTGGCACTGCCCCAAGTTCCAGCTGCAGGCCAGGAGGAGGAGCTGACAAGGCCTCCTTCTCCCACACCCTCCTCCTCCCTGGCAAAGCCTCAAGTCCCAGCTGCTGACGATCAATCCTGGATTGATCCGAGGCAGCGACGAAAAGATATGCGTGCGCAGCAGAGGAAAAGGCGTGGCAGGCTCAGAGATTGCTGAGTCACTAAGCCACACCCCACAGGGTATAAAAGTGGGTGGAGCTGCCATGTGGCCCTTGTGACGGACAAAAAAGCTACCAAGGGTGCACTGCAGCTCGGTTGTTGGAGGGTTAATGGACTTTGTCAGTGAGTTTTGGCAACGGATCTTGGACATGAGATAACGGACTCAGAACTTGGCAGGCCTTTGCTTGGTCACTGCCAAATATTTCCTCAACTGGAGAAAATCAGGTCTGTAGCAAATAAAAAGACTGGGAGACACGTGTCTTTGCGTTTGCTCTGTGAAGTGGGGAGGGGGACATAACAATAGGACTCATACTATAAATTTATGGATTTTTATTCTTGTTTCTTTTACTTTTTCCTGGCCCATTTTTTTCTCTAAGACTCAGTTCTGAGCACCAACAAAATTAATAGGTCGCTCATTCAGAACTCTTTGGTACTTCTTTGGTGTATTCTTCCTTAATTGTGGTTTTAGACTGATATTCATCCCTTTGTCATGTTCATATAGACTTATGTTTAAGCTACATATTTGATAGAAGCATTTTTTCCCTAAGGTAATGTTTGCCAATCACGATTCCCATTCATTTTTGCTTCTTCAGAAGACCGAATAAATTTTTATATTATATTCCAGGGGTGTCAAACTTGATTACATTGAGGGGCACATCAGGGTTGTGTTTGACCTCGGGTGGGGGTGGGGGGGCTGGCTGGGCATGACCAGCTCTACATCACTCATGTCAGGGGCGCCGGTGGAAGCCCGAGCATTCTGCCAGAGAAAATGAGCTCCAGACCTCCATTTCTGGCTGCAACGGCCTCCTGCAACCCTGTATGCTGACTCTGTAAACCACTTAGAGAGGGCTGTAAAGAACTGTGAAGTGGTATATAAATCTAAGCAGTACTGCTGTTCCTATTGCTTAGCATTGACAGTGAAGATATTGAAGTGATGGATAGTTTCTATCTCCAAACACCAACAGTCAAGAAATATGAGTAGAGTTTGTTAGAGAAGTGCAAAAAAGAAACAAAGATGACAAGCAATAAGGTATATAGACTCAGTTAAATTGGCAGTGAGTGCACCTAAAGATCTAAAAACAGGTTAGGGACAAATCATCATGGAAAAAAAAATCGAAGAGTTTACATTTATCTGATGGTACATTAACAAACTAACAAATTATATGTATTTAGGATTTTAATTGCACTAAAATAAAATCATAAATTGTAGTTATATTGTCTAACAAGGATAGTCAGATTTTCATTGTTAATAACAGCCTGTCTCGGGAAAAAAAGAATATCAAAGGATTACTGTATTACCACTAAAAATGTGACTGCATATTCAGTCATTGTTTCACAGTTCCGCATGACGATAGCATTTCTTTACTATTCATTTCTTTTTTTTTCTTATAATTTTATCCATTATCTCTTGATTACTTTACATAACCAGTTCCTCAGATATTTAAAGGACTGTTGGATATCATAAACTGAAGGATTTAGGAGCTCTGTATATGTGTTTATTAAATATGCAGGAAATTTATATACATATATCATGGTAACAGAAAATGCTACTGCATGCATATTCAAACACTTCAAATGGGTATAGAATGCAGCTGTGTGGTTAGTAAATGGTGTTGGATATTTTCACCACTGCTTTCTGAACTGCATTAGTTGCCATGGTCTTTCTAGATGCAATTCAAGATGCTAATTGTTACCTTTTATTTATTTTTTATTTATTTATTTATTTTTCATATTTATATACCGCCCTATCTCCCTAAGGACTCTAGGCGGTTCACAGGCACTTAAAATACATATAAATACAGATTAAAAACGACGATTAAAAAACGTATTCTATTGCCAAATTATTAAAAACAATATAAATAGTAAAAACCCCTTAAAACCAATAACTTTAAAATCTAATCCAGTCCCGCGCAGATGAATAAGTGTGTTTTAAGCTCGCGACGGAAGGTTCGGAGGTCTGGAAGTTGACGAAGTCCTGGAGGGAGTTCGTTCCAGAAGTGCTTTAAAGCCCTTCATGGCTTGGGACCAGCTCACCTGAGTGACTGTCTTCTCTTAGTTATTTCTACCCATCCAATCCAATATAGCAGATGGACATGCTCCAGATTCAGCCAGCCAAGTAATATCTGCTGGCAGGCACTAGGAGACATGCCTTTTCTGCTGTAGGATCTGCCTTCTGGAACATTCTCTCTCCAGAGATTAAGATTACTCCAATCCCATTGACCTTTTGTAAGGCCTTAAAGACCTGGTTTCCAATGGGTCTGGACCTGGAGTCCTAAGGGTATTAAGAGTTTGTTTCCTGGTTAAATTAACTTCTATGGATTATAATTGTTCTTGGTTCTGTAGATATTTATTGTATGCTGTTCACAATTGGTTTTAGCTGATTGTTCACCCTCCAGAGTCACTTATTTGAGATGAGCAGCCACAGAAATTGAATATGGGCCTCTGGTGGCTCAGCAGACTAAGTCTGTCTGTTATTAACACAGCTGCTCGCAATTACTGCAAGTTCAAGTCCCACCAGGCCCAAGGTTGACTCAACCTTCCATCCTTTATAAGGTAGGTAAAATGAGGACCCAGATTGTTGGGGGCAATAAAAGCTGACTTTGTATATAATATACAAATGGATGAAGACTGTAAGCCGCCCTGAGTCTTCAGAGAAGGGTGGGATATAAATTCAAATAAAAATAAAAATAAATAAATAAATAAATAAATTTATTCAGATAAAAGTTCCATGAAACCAAATATGCAAGATCTTCTATGCAAGATTGCCTCTGTGTAGATTATACCATAAACAAATACTGATCATGACAATGTAAGAATTTCAGGATCTGTTTATTTTTATTTTTTGTGATGCACAGCTGGAAAAAAGACTCATGTGATGCACATAAAAAATAGGCGTGATTGTAATTACAATGTTGCAGCCACCATCTTGAGTTTGTCAACTACTATTTGTGGGCACTCTTGATTGTTTCACCATGAAGAAACAAATGATCTACAAAATATAATTAGAAGTTGAAATTGATTAGAAAGTTGTAGAAATAGATCTTAGAATCTTAAGATGCCATTTCCTTGGTCCTCTCTTGTTATTTTTCTCATTTTAGTGTTCATGCAATGTACTGCATATAAAATAAGGGTGGAGTTTGTACCTCTATACCATGGTATTGCTTGCTTGTCTCTGGCCAGCTTGCATGTGGCTACTCCTGTAACTGAAACATGGCTTCTGAGCTCAGAAATGTAACAGTAGAGATAATCAGTAAAATAGACACCAATACTGTGCTTAAGTTTTGTTTTTAAAAATTGTAGAAGAGAGAAGGACTTGGGGACAAGCTCTAACTGACCAAGGTAATACCAGAAGAGAAATAAAAAATAATAAATGTTGTCCAGTGGTCAGAAAGAAGGGAACATGACCACATATATAGCTATATCCATATAATAGAAACATTAACCTAATTCTCCCCAAAGAGACACCTGAGCAGTATACATTCATCCCTGTGGTAGATCCCTGTCATTTGAAGCAGGAAAACAAAATACTGTTAATGCAGAATATAAAGTGATAAGAGAATAGTGATGAAAATTCTGAGCTGCCACCTAGGTTTGGCCTATAACATTCAAGTTATAGGGGTGTATTTTTAAAAATCATTCATTGTTCTATGCCAAACAAATGAACATAAAACACAGAATAACAAGATTGGAAGGAGCTTTGGACATCTTCTTCTACTCAAACAAGAGATCTTAAACCATTCCAGATAAATGTTTATCCAATTCTTTTCTTGAAAGGTTTCAGTGATGGATCACCCACAACTTTTGAAAGCAAACTTTTATACTGCAGCCATAGTGCAGTATATAGCAACACTGTCAATTCACAGGATCTTGATATTGTGTCTCTGCTGATGCAATCTATTGGCTTTTTTTTGGCCAATGGAAGAAATGGAAGAAAATGGGAGAAAGGAAGAAACATTTTGTAGAATACATTTTGTAGAATAAATAAGAAACTAGTAATAGCAATAGCACTTAGACTTATATACGGCTTCATAGTGCTTTTACAGCCCTAAGTGGTTTACAGAGTCAGCATATTGCCCCCAATAATCTGGGTCCTCATTTTAGCTACCTCAGAAGGATGGAAGGCTGAGTCAACCTAAGTAAGAGACTTAGGGTACAAAAGAATGATAAAATAGCATGTAAATAAATTTATGAGAAAATTTTAAATTAATTATATATATGTATATCTTTTTAAAATATTCTTATCCTTCCCACTTTATACAAACTAGGGAAGACTTATATTAAATAAGATCTAAAACCATACAAATACAGTATATTTAAATATATTTTATATTTAAATAGTATACAATATATTTAAATAGTGCATCAAAAAGGAAATAAAAGTTCACCCCCTGTTACAATTATTCATGCTCCAAAAGCTAGTTGAAAAAGCTAGGTTTGTACAACTCTCCTAAAATTATCAGTGTTTGAACCCAAATGTGTATTGAAAATATTGAAATAACCTTATTTTGGGAAGTAACAGGAGACACTAGAAAGATGTATGGTCATTAGAATGTGAAAGCTTTTAGGATAGTAATTGGGTATTATCTGGTGACAGATCCACCTTTCAATTTCTTAATTTCTTGCAGAATGACAAGTGATGATGGGATGGAGATTAAGAATTAGAAATGCCAGTTCTGTTATCACCTGTTCCTCCTATATGGAATAAAAACCGTCTGTACAGAATTGGGGGGGGGCATTGCATTCTGCTTTACCTTGTGTGAAGTGGTCATCGAGCACATGATCTGTCCAATCAGACAATAAAATGCAGGGGCAACAACAATAATCCTTTGGGAAAGAAAAGGGGACCTTGCCTGGACTCCATAGGGCAGAATTTCTTTATCTCTGATCTAGAGATTAGATCTATGTTTATATTAATATTCCACATCTAGGAATTTAGGAGAATTCTTTATCTTGACTGATAAAGAATTATGGCTGTATATTAATGAGTTAATTCAATGCCTAAAATGCTATTGAAATGGTTTTATTTCCAATTTCAATTTTGCATGGCTGATTTATATTAGGGGAATATAAATTATATGCTATTAGGGGAAATGCATAAAAAAGATATATGTTTTGTAGTTGAAAAACAAAGAAATGGGAAATATGAGGTTATAAAGCTCATTATTTTCACAGATAATGATCGTTACCTTATTTTACTGCTGAATATATTTACCTTCTCATCTAAAAAGGATGCTCGTTTTGGCTACCACGTAAAAAGTGAAATAGCAATAATCAATAATAATCAAGAACACAATTAAAGACATAATGAAAATGTAAATTTAAGACAATAAAACCCAGAATTATTTTTTTAAAAAATAACAAAAGCAATGAAGTGCCAAAGAATTGAGGCCTTTTAACTCTGGTACTGGAGAAGACTCCTGCGAGTTCCTTGGACTGCAAGGCGATCAAACCGGTCAGTCCTAGAGGAGATCAACCCTGACTGCTTTTTAGAAGGCCAGATCCTGAATATGAAATTGAAATACTTTGGCCACCTAATGAGAAGGAAGGACTCACTGGAGAAGAGCCTAATGCTGGGAAAGATTGAGGGCAAAAGAAGAATGGGACGACAGAGAATGAGGTGACCGGATGGAGTCACTGAAACAGTAGGCATGAGTTTAAATGGACTGCAGAGGATGGTAGAGGACAGGAAGGCCTGGTGGGGTGTTGTCCATGTGGTCGTGATGGGTCGGACACAACTTCACAACTAACAACAACAACACAAATGATAGGACACATTCCCTGTACTTTTAATGTCTAGCAACTGTGACACAAACTGTCCCTGATAACTTTTTAATGCCATGTCTTCCTCTCCTTCACCTCATTTCCAACCTAGTCATGGATGGAATATGTCTAACTCATATTAGCTACTCTGGATTGCTGTAGAGTATAGACATGTTTCTACCTTCTGGTTTCTGGAATTCTAGTTTAATGGTGATCATATTTATCTCTTGCAGAAGGTGTGCCTATGTCATGGTGCCTAGTATTTTCCAAAGCATTCATCAGATCTTACATGAGCATCTTATAATGTTCTATTTAATACTATTATAAAATAACAATATGCACCATTAATTATAGTTATTGTGAAACCTTGTAGAACATACTTTCTTGAACATGCACACTTAAATAATATGCCAAAATTACATGAGACTTTCAAGTGAAGAAACAAAAGAGACATGCTAATCCATAATGTGCCTAGGGTTTTTATTTGCAAGCCAAGTTTTATAGCTTCATACAGTGTGTAAGATAGCCAATAATTCCTTATTTAACCAACCACAATTAAACAAAGTATTATAATACAATATGCAAGCACCATACTTCAGTGACCTTAATACTATTTTAGAGATAGCCAATGGAAGAGCTATTGTTTAGTCACTGTAATTCTTATAAATATGGAGCATGAGAGGTTCATTTCTGTAATATGGGTTAGGTAGCAAATCTCACAGCTGAAACAGTGCTGAGGACATAATTTAACAAGAACTTGGAAGACAGTTACACTTGAAAAAAAGAGATGATAATTAACTTACACCACTAAGAGTGTCAGTCAAGGATGTGAAAAATGTTATCTGAAGGTGAACCTACTTCTTTTTTTAAAAAAAGTTAAAGGGGGCTTACATGATATTTAGGCATCTCCAGGAAAAAATGGATGGATGAATTCATAAATGTTTGAAGATGTTTCTTATCACATAGCCTCCTCGAAACTGTTCCAATGGGAAATGGGCCTTCCATTAATACCAGAGCAATTACAATCAGGAACAAGAAATTCTTTATTCATAGTGGATAATTGTCACTCTTTTACAAGAAAGTAGAGAATTGCCCTGACTGTTAGAATATTAAGAATGAAAAGAGGAAACTCATAAAAGAAGCACAAAACAGCTGGTTCTATAATATATTTTCAAGTTCATTATTTGGAAAATTGAGTTCTAAAATTTACAAGATAATAAAGACACATCAGTTTTATGCTGCAAGTTGGACTGATTTTAATCTTTATTTTCTAGTTCAACAAAAATCACAGAAATTAAATATTTCAATGGCTACATAGGCATAGCTCCATTTGTGTGAGCATGTGCATATGAGTGCTTGTGCAAAACATATATACATGAAGAGAGAGAGAGTTGAAAATGTTTTTTTCTTTTTACTCCAATGCATTCAACACACCCAATTTTTATCTTAGTAAAAATTGTTTAGTCTATCATGAAGTTGAATTTTAATACCAGCTTATAACCTAACAATATATTTACATTTTGTAAACTTAATATGATAAGTGTTTAATTAATCTTGTTCTAGTGCTGCAAAAAATTGATTTACTAGTGACCTTACAAGCTCTAAAAAATCTATAATTGTGTGTGTGTGTGTGTGTGTGTGTGTGTGTGCGCGCATCTGTATGTGTCTTTGTATCTGTCCAAACAGAGACATGTTATGTAGAATAGGATAATGAAAAGTATTTTAAGTAACACAACAAAAGTTAGTGAAAGTTAGTAGGCAAAGTGAAATTGTACTAATTTATGATTGACATGTTAGCTATTGAATTCAGAATGCTATTTAAATCAATGTGTATCAGTAATAAGAAGGTAGAGAAGGAGAAGGAAAAGTCAAGAATACTTCTCAAGTTTGTTGAGAAGCCCCACACTGAAAATCAGGATCATGCAAGGTTTGAAGCTATGATGGCTGGAGTTGTGTTGTTCCTTGAAGACTGGAGAGACTGTATTAGGCTGGGAAATTGTGAGAGCCATTAAACCTGCAAAGGGACAGATGGCTGTGGTCAATATGTGAGTTTGCTTGCTTAAAAGAAGATTGATTCAAGTCAGAGTTAGAGTAGGAAAGTGAATGGACTTCAGCTGGAGAAAGGGGTCTACTGCAGTCTGCTGCAGCTGGCTAGGTTAATCTGCTTTGCTTGTAGCTTAGTAGTTCAGTTTAGGCAACAAAGGCAGGGTTGTGTTGTGCTTTCCATGCAAAAGTGGGTTGTTACCGGCTCTCCACAGTTCGCAAGAACTGGTAGTAAAAATTTTGAGTAGTTCGGAGAACCGGTAGTAAAAATTCTGCCTGGCCCCGCCCCCAGTCTATTGCTGCCTCCCGACTCCCAGCTGATTGGCTAGAAGGAAAAAATCAAGACTCACTTGTCGAAGAAGAGGAAAAAAAACAAGACACCGTCCCTTTAGACTGAGAAGCCAAGAAGCCTCTCAACTGATCAGCTCGCTTCTCAGCCAAGAGATCGCTTGGCAAAGAAGAAGGTGGGGGGGAAAAACGCAGTCGTTTTAAATTGACAGAGCGGCTAGAAGCTCCTCTCTGGGTCAGCTGAACAACAAATTGGATAAGAGGAGGAATTCTTATATGGTTCAATGTTTTTGAAGTTTTGGGGTTTGTGAAACATGGGGTTTGTGTTTCTAAAAAAGTTTGGGCGATTTCCATTGTGAAGTATCCTGTCTTGAATGAGTTTTCTGGCTGCTTGTAAATGGAGCCGAACTTCCGGCTTCCACTTTCTATGATCTCTGCTTACAAAGTTTCCTTTATGCAGCTGGCAGGAATGTGGAATTCCAGGCAGGTTCCTTGCTAGCAGCTTGATTATTCCTTAACTATCTGGGATATTTTATTTGGGAAATGAAGAGGGGGGAGTTTGATTCCTTCCCCGAACAGATTAGTGGGGTAGGGAGGAAATGGGGATTTTGAAGTAACCTTCCCCTGGAGTGGGGAGGGAATGAGGATTTTAGGCTTGCTGTCAAACATCAGCCATAATACTAATGATTGTTTTGAACAATATGCAGGTTGTATTACAGTACATGAATGGCTATTTTATATGTGAAATTATCGCTGAAACCTATATAGGTTCACACTGTCAGGAAGTTTGTCCTTAGTTTTAGGTTGCTTCTCTCTTTGTTGAGTTTCCATGCATTGCTTCTTGTTTTGCCTTCTGGAAAATACTTTCCCCCCACCTTCTTTCTAGCAGCCCCTTAAAAGACTGTTGCCTATCTCACTCTTGGGCAAAGCATGTGAGCCATTTCCTCCTTTCAGTGGTCCATGAAAGTGCATCTATAGCAGAGGTCTCTAACCTTGGCCACTTTAAGACTTTAAGGTTTAGGTTTAGGTTAGGTTTAGGTTTATTAGATTTCTATACCGCCCTTCTCCCGAAGGACTCAGGGTGGTTCACAGCCAACATAAAAACAGAATTCACAATAGTCATAAATAAATTAAAAACAATATTAAAATCTAATTAAATTTTGGCTAACAATTAAGAATCTTTAAAATCAAATAATAAAACCCAATTAAAAACAACACATTCCACATTAGGCCAGCCCTGCGCGATGAAACAATAAGACAGCAAAGCTGGCTGAAGAATTCTGGGAGTTGAAGTCCATAAGTCTTAAAGTGGCCAGGTTTGGAGACCCCAATCTATAATATGTAGATAATAAAGTTGAAAAAAGGTGAACAACATTTTTGCAGAATTATAGATACGCTGAGGCTGGATGTGACAAGAAATGGCTGGAAGGGGCGGGGCCAGGTGAGGTACCCCATGACATTAGAGACATTGAGTTGGCCATGCCTACCCAGTCATATGACTATCAAGCCACACCCACTGTCATATGGCCATCAAGCCATGCCCATAAAATAAGCCACGCCCACAGAACCGGTAGTAAAAAATTTTAGAACCCACCTGTTTCCATGTTTCCCAAGCCCTGCAGCTCCCATAACAAAATACACACACCAATACAAATATGAACTGCCAGCATTTTTTGACAGTCTGCCTTTATGTAAGGCATGCATGTTTATGCATGAACTGTTTCCTTGTGACATCAAGCAGGACTCTGCTTAGAAAAATCTGTAAGACCCAGATAGCCTGATCTTGTAAAATTTGTTCTTTATAAGAAATATTGGGAATTAGTGACAGAGAAGACAGAAATGTTTGTATTACTGTGGATTCAGAAAAAGCCTTAAGAGTCCACACCACTAGGATGATGGGCTTTTCCCAAACTGTCAGAGTCCAGTCTCAAGAGAACATCCCAACACTGGACTTGGTTTTTGTCTCAGAACAGATGCAATATGATTTGAGAATGGAGCACATTAACATATGTACTTTCTCCCAGTTAGATCACTCTCTATATAGCTGACCAGTGCTAACAATCCTGCAGGGGTGATGGACCTATTCATTTCTTCGTAATATATCCTCTTGGTTTCTTGAATTTATTGGCCTACAACTAAGGTATAAGTATGATCACAACTTCTGGCAAGTAAAACTGATCTCTACCAATTAGCAAAATGATTTTTTAAAACAAAAAAAAAAGTCATCTGATTGTGCTGAAAACTGGCCTACTTGCTCTTCACTTGATTATAGTGACTGCCCAATATTCTCAGACATTGCTCATGACTGCAGGTCTCTTTCTGATAGATATAAAGACAGATGATCCAAGGACCATATACATTTTTCTATTGAAGACTGACAGGACAACTGCAGGCTATACACACATCGATGGTGCTGCTGGTACATCTTCTCACAAACATTCCACAATAAAATAGCAGTTCAATTCTGGGGTTCAGTTGTCTCATCCTCACCTAGTTGTTCAGCCACCTCTCATGGGGCCTATAGCTGTGGCAATGTCTCATGCATTTTCTCTGATAGGAAGTCATATATCAGCCTCACCAGTTTCAGTTCAAAATAAAAGAACAAAGCACATGTTGCGCATATATTCCTATGGAGTATGTTTACCACCATTCTCTAGATAAATGGTGTTTGTGGCCTGAGTTTTAAATTGGATTGTTACCCGTTTTAAGGATATAATGAATACATAAAGTACATCAGTAAGGGAAACCCACAGTTCCTAGACCACAGAACAACAGTGGGAAATAAGTAGCCAGCTTTGATGAATAGAAAATAAAAGAGGCTGTGCAACTGTATCATGCTTGTGTGGAGCTGTCATGTATGTAATTAGTCAACTCAACAGGTCAAAGAAAAAGGAAGGGGAAAAAAATTAGAGACTTTGAAAAACCGATTTTTCAAGCAAATCCTGAGCAAGTGGATGAGCGAGTATCAGAGTGCTGTGGCAATCAGATGCAAAGCCCAATTTTCTAGCCAGTCAGAGGCACCATACCATTCCATCACAAAGAGTACTTTGCCCAATGCACTCCCCAACTACTTGACCAATGTTCTGGTAGAAGGTACAGAAGATCTATCAGAAAACTCTGGCAGCTTTCCTACAGTACTCCGAGTCTCCCACCGCCAAAATGCGATGTTAAAATACGGGTGGGGGCTTGCAGCTATAAGGTTTGGCTGGGACCAGTTGCTGGTATGTCCTGCTCCGGAGAGTAAAGACAAGCATCCTTTTGGAAAGGCGACGTCTAAACATCCATAAAGGCCACCATATACCGGTGGCTGCCGGTATTATTTGGAGGGGGGCTCCTGCATTTGCTCCAAGCGGCTGGGCTCCAAAAAGAAACGGCAGAGCTCCGCCTCTCCTCCTTCGGTATTAACGCGGCACGCAGAGGGTTAGGAGGCTGGCTGACAACCTTTCCCTCTGCGCTTGCACACACGTGCCTACAAAGGCACGCACGTTAGAGCGCCTCAAACAGAGAAGGCTCCGCTGGTATTCCGGGACACGCATAACGGAGCGCACGCTGCCGCTGTCGCGATCGAAGCGGTTTCCACATGGATGCGGATTAAGCAGCATCCTCTGCCGACGCCTCTTCTGCTGCCTCTCTCTCTCTCGCTTTCTCGCATCCCTTCACCCACCCACCCCGCCTTTGGGCTTCTGCCTTGCGTGCTCCTCGGCTCCGCTTGACCGGTCGCCCCAGGTTGCTTCTCCCAGGGTAAGGGGGTGAGGGGAATCCGGGGTGAGGGGGACGGACGGACATGGGCTGCTCGGCTGACTATACTCCGAGGAGGAGAAGGCGAAGCTGCCAAGTGGCACGTCGCGCGCAGCCCCCCTCGGTACAAAGGGCTGCCGCCTGCTTTTCCTCGGCTTTCTGAGGCGGAGGCGGCCGCTGTTCTCACCGCACCGCTGCGGTATTTGGCCGGTTCTAGATTTGCTGAGAGCGAGAAGAGAGGCTTGCCCCCACCCCGGGTTCTTCAGCCCTTCGGTTCCTTGCCATGTTCCTGATGGTATCCGGTTGGCGCTGGGTAGAAGAAGAAGAAAAAAGCCCAGGGCGCCTAGAAGGTGAATATCTGTTTTCTTTCTTTCTTTCTTTCCTTTTTTTTTAAAAAAAATGAGAGTGGGGGGTTTGGGGGCGGTGAGGGTGGGTGTGTATGGAAAGACCGAACGAGGGAGAGAGAGACCGGCGCGCGCTTTCTCTCTGGGTAGGGGAAGGAGCGCGCAAAGCTTCCTGCGAGCCTTTTCTTCTTCTGCACTAATTTCGGCGGCGTCCTCCTTCCAAAGGTGGGTGCTCCGTTGCCTCTCGCGGGCGTCGCGGAGAGTGTAGTAATGGAGTTCTTAACAAGTGTCTGCGCTGACAAATATTGCGCGGCCGAAGGCGGAGGAGCCGCCGCCGCCAGCGTTTCCCATTCCCCTCGCTGGTCCTGCTCCTTGTTGGTTGGCTAATGGCTTACATTTCTCTCAGAAACGTAACGGGTATCTCACACTAAGCAGCGTCCCTCTCTAGTCGCTGGCTGGCTGGGTGGCTCTGCGCGCGCTTGCGCCAGGGTTTCGAGCGGATTCAAACGCCGGGAGCCTCCCGGGAGCCCTCGAACCTCGGTTAAGCTGGAGTGGGGTCGGTAAACTCGGGCGCCTGTTCCGACGGTGGGGAGGTGGGGGCGTGGGGGCACTGGCCTGGCGTTCGGACGCTCTGTTGGTATCCTGGTAGCGGTTCTCCTTCGTGGTGCGTGCGTCCCTTAACCAACCCCTGTCCCCCCGTCCCCGCCACTCATTGGAAATGTCAAAGCCTGACAGGCATCCTGTGTTAAACGAATAACGTTAAATAAGTAGCTTGGATGCAAGCAATGACCCCTGAGCAGGACTTGTGGGGGCGATAACAATTGTACTTTCCTCTAGTAGAAATGCAGCCGCTGGAGAACCTTTTAAGAGACAGAAATGAGAGCTAGAGCTACTGGCCCCGGGGCAACTGCATTGCTCTTTGACGATGATGATGATGATGACGACGACGATGATGATGTTGATGATGATGGAGGCTCTGTTTTTGAATAAGGATGCTCAAGAGAACTGGGCAGGATGCTTTCCTATTTCTTTTTCTTTTCTCCTCCTTTTGGTTTTCACTCTATTTGCCCAGTTTAAGAACAGTATTATTGTTTAACCAAATATTTAAGTTTCTTAAAGTTATATTTAAAATGTAAAAGTTATACGAAATCGGATAGGATTCAGTGTGCGTATCAATGCGTTGTGTGATATCTTCATCGTCACCAACACCAATGGTCAGCAGTATGCAATGGGGATATCTTTTGTGGGGTGAAGTCAGATATTAAGTTGCCCAAGAGGTTCACTCTTGGGAATAAAGTACAATGCTGTCAAGATACACAAAGGAGGGAAGAAGATTATGAATATGGCTTGATGCTCTCTATGAGCATAATTATTAACAATAATACTTGTAATAATGAGGAGCTGAAGGTAGGCTGGAACAACATTTGGTAATAGAACAAATTCAATTTTTGCTAATAGGTAATAAAATGTTACTTATTGGTGATTTAAAATTTTCAATCAGAAACAATATGCAGAAAATCAAAATATGCCCCATGTTATATTTTTATGTGAAAATTGCCAATATAAAACTTGTACTTGACTTATTTATAGATGAATACAATTAGAATCTTAGATGTGCATATTTTAATATTAGAATAAGACATGAGCAATCATTCCTATGTCTAAGTAAAATAATAATTTACTGGCCTGGAAAGGTATAAAATTCTATATGGTGATATATACCATTATGACTGAGGAGTTCAGCTAAGGAGAGACAACAGAAAATATTTTATCATATTATTATTCAGATAAGGATGATATGTACTACCAATCAGTGGTGGGTTGCTCCTGGTTCGGTTCGGTTCTTGTGAACCAATAGTAAAAGGGGCAGGAGGCTCCGCCCACTCACCCGGACGTCATCATGGACTATCTGAGCATGCCCAGAAGCTTCTGTGCGCATGCTCCCATTGCGAACCAGTAGTAAAGGTAAGCAGAACCCACGCCTGCTACCGATGAGCAGTAAACAAAATTATCTTAATTCAAATATTATTCCCTTGGATTGTTAACTGTATTAAACCTTATCACAAGATTAAATCAATGTTATTTGCATTTAGATATTAATGAGAATTCAGGAATAACCTTGTAAAAGGCATATTTATTAAAGGGCACAGATATTAAAGACAGTTAATTAAAATAAAAGTTTTCTCTGGTAAAACATGTTTTTATACTAAAATGTTAAAATCTCTTATTGAAAAACCAGTCACATAAGCTATCAAAAAGTAGATCTAAGTCAAGTTTATGCACTATTCATTGAATACTTAATAGTTTTTTTTATTGTCCTTCCTTCTCTAGTACCTTAGTATTATCCTTAATTACTTTTAAAATAGGAAATAATGAAAGCAAATAGTCTTTTTTTACTTTAACCATTTTAATCATTATCCATAACTGAACTTTTATAATAATTAAAGAAAATTGAACTACTTGCCTAATCTGTTATCATACCGAAACTTGTGTGACATCTATGCATGTGAAATATAAGTACTTTATAAAATCTTTTAAAATGTAATAGATAGATCTGATAACAGAGGCTGGCCACAGTGTTATTTTAAGCATTGTATAGGTATCATAAAAGATTCAGGTATTCTTTATGATATTGAAATATGGCAAAATTGAGCAATCATCAGTATTGCATTATGTGTTAGTATCATTATCTGGTAGATAAAAATTCAAACACATTAAATACTTGCAAAAAGTTCTACATTTGATAAAAAAAGTTAAATGTTAATATATTGAAGATTATCTTTGCAATTAAAAGACAAAAGATATAATAGATTTACCTGAAAGAGCATACCATTCTGCCTATGAAATTTTCTTCATGTTGATTAACTAAGGCAAACATTGCTAAAGTTAACAAAAACCTTATCCATAATTCTGCTTTCTCGGAAAAAAAGACTTCTGTTCATCTTGGCATTAAATTCAGGTATAATTGAGATTATTTAAAAATTCTCTCAGAAGATCCTATTCCATAGAGAGAACAGATAATGAAGACAATCTTGATAGCACATTGCATTAATTCTTTTTAATAACAGTGGCTTGAAGAAAGCATTTTCTTCATCATAGCTTTACGTATGGAAATTTAAATCAAGATGTAAATCAAGATATAAAACAGTAAACCCATGTTATTGTTTGGAGCTACTTGAATGTCTTTCAACAGAAAGCCTTATAAAAGGGAGCATTCCTCTAGTCGTAATAAATAGGCAATTATCTCTTGATTTTTTTTGATTTTTTTTTACATTTATATCCCGCCCTTCTCCGAAGACTCAGGGCGGCTTACAGTGTATAAGGCAATAGTCTCATTCTATTTGTATATTTACAAAGTCAACTTATTGCCCCCACAACAATCTGGGTCTTCATTATTGACTAGGTTCAAAGATAGTGTTAAGATATGAATTGGGTTATTCTAACTGTCATTTGCTGAATGGATAACAATGATCTGGCTAACTAAGAAACTATAGTACATGATTTATAAGCCATAAAATTTATGTATCTGCTAAACCATATTGACATTGGATATTATATAAATAAACTATTGTTTAATAGCATATGGAAGGAGAAACTTGGAAGTTGTCTAGTGCATAAATAGGCTCTTGCTTTTTTTAGTGACCTGTTCAGAATAGTAGGATGTGTGAGAGAATGTGGTGATTACAATATATAGCTCAAGAGGAAGATGATAATTACTGTGTGAGTTGTACTATCAAAGTACAATTCTTAAGAAATCAGGAGATTTCTGGGTTATTCTAAGCATCATAAAATACAGCTGGAATTTCAAAAAAGGTTATTCACACTGTAGAACAGGGTGGGGTGGGAAGGAGTAAACTGTACATATAACAAAATACCTTATCTGTGAGACTTTGGGGTTATAATTCATATAATTCCTGGTGAAACAACCAGTGAGCAAGGATGAAGCAGGTTTAATATAGGAGAATATCATATACTCTATCCCTGGTATATGAAATATGCAGTTTATTACATATTCTGCCAATGCTTAACTATTGATATCATAAAGCATTTTTTCCAGACTTGATATACAATTATTTGTAATATGGTACAATATTTGAAGTTTTAATCATATACAGAATGAATGCCATTAAACATAATAGAATAGACTTTATGAATGAAAATTAATACTTTTGCATTGTAAGTAGATAAGGCTGCAATCCTATTCATGCTCGTATGGAAACAGCCCTTATCATCTATGAAGGGAAACTTAATGGCAGTAGATTGGGCCCAGGGCACTGCTGCCTAAGTGATACAGCTCTCGAGCATTCCTTAAGGAGCATATTAATGAAGGGAAACCAAAATATTTTGGCAAGACAAATATACATTTACCTTTTTTGACGGTAAAGATAAAAAATAAAAAAACAGTTGTGTGCTCTTCAGAACATCCAATAACTTTTAAAAGTTTGGGATTTTTCCTTTTTTATAATGATCAGGTAACTTATTTCTGCATATTCTTGCTATGGAGTTGTGTATATGTCTCTGTAATATGATTGATAAAAGGGAATGTCAACAATGAACTTTCAAATTTTTGTTTTCCATTGCAGTTAGTCGTTTTGTTATGCATGTGTACATCTAATACATATTGAGGAATCTTCCTTCCATGTACATAAACTATAAGCAGAATCACATTTAAACCAATGATATATAGGGAATCCTCAATGACAATAATTGGGATCAGTATTTCCCTTTGCTAAGCAATGTGGTTTTAAAGACACATTTAGTGATGGCATTCTGCAATTCCAAGTGGCTGTTGTTAACTGAATTCCACAGTCATTAGGCAAGGTAAGTTCTTGTTAGCTTTCCATAACTAACGTCAGTGAGGAACCTAGCAGGAAGTTGCAAGTCCCAGCCTGGCAGGCAGGTGAATGGCTGCTTCTGGGTTGGGGAAAGAGAGTGGCTGCATGGAGGCTCAGGTGAAGGTGTGCAAGGGCAAAGGAATGTGTGGGAGAGAGGGCTATAAGTTCTGAAGATGTACTGTAGTATATTGAATGTTGGGAAAGGTGTGTAAGGGTACAGTGTGGGTTTGGAAGGGATGTGGGTATGTAGGAAGTGCTTTGAATGTTGGGAAGGGTGCATGGCTGTGCAAAAGTGGCTAGCACAATATGAGTGTACAATAGAGTGGGAGGGTGATTGGGTGAAGGAAACTTATCTAGCAACTTGTAGCCTTTCCTGCCAGCTTCCCCATTGACTTTTTGAAGAAACCATCAGGGAAGGTTGCAAATGGCAATCACATGATTGCAGGGTGCTTGGAAATTGGTTGTAAATGCAAATAGGTTGCCAAGCACCCAGATCACGATCATATGACCTTGAGGTGCTGCAATGGTTGTAACTTTGAGAATTGGTCATAAAAGTCCTTTGATACTTGCATAATTTTGAACAGTCACTGAACAGATGGTTTTAAGCTGAGGACTACCTGTAAAAAGTCTTTGAAGAGACAATAGTTCCAGAATTTTTTAGACCCTGCACTATATACAAAATTGTGCTTCTCAGTATCAACAGATCCATATTGCCTCTGAGACCAAAAGCACTGCAAAGGTCTGTTCCTATATTTTTTTTAAAAAGAGGTAATATGTCTCCTATTGTCAGGTGCAAGCGTCCCAAGACTTATAGATTTTCTATGTCTGTGAGCAATATTAGAAAATATGATGGATATTTAAATATAAAAAGTTCATTATTAGACATTTTTAAATGATACAAAATGGGAAATTGGGAAAATATTGATAAGTGGGCCAAATAAAATTAATGGAAATTAATTAGCATTAATGTAAAGGGGCTATGAGAACACAGGAAACCAAATGTAATTTTAGCATATCTCAAATTGCTAAGGACAACTATTGCTGATCTGCAGGAGGCTCGTGATAAAACAGAGTAAATCTGTATTAATGAAGGATTAGGTGGGACAGGTTTATCTGACATTTACCTCAACAACAACTAATTTGTGGCTATTTTGGTTTAAAAAAGATTTCCAATTGATGAACAGCAGGTTATTACTGATGGAAATGGGTGTTATTTAATTTGTGTGCTAAAATAGTTGGAACTATAATAGCTATGGCTAATGTACATGGACCGAAATTAAATTTTCCTTTTAAGTTTTAGCAATGTTTTTGGTATTTGAATGAATGCATTTATGATAAAGTGGTAATAAGGGAGATTTTAATGAAATATTAGATCCTGAGCTTGATATAAATACACTGATATGAAAAAAAATTAATGAGAGAAATAAATAAAACCTATATGAAAGAATTGAATGTGTTGGATGTATCCAGCTAAAATAGAATACATATTCTATTCAAATGTGAATCAGAATTTTTTAGGCTATCATATTTTTTACTACTGTCGACTTTCTATCATCAAATTGAAAATTGTAATATTAATGTTTTGTTACATATTAGAAAATAGAGGAATTATTTTGAATTGTTTGTTTCAGAAACCACTCAAGGTATTGAGAAATTGTTATTTCGGTGTTTTCTTGTGGTATAATAAATAATTTGTCCAACAAATGGGTAGAGACTTTGCAATACTTTGATTTCAATTTAAAAACATTAACCTTTTTAAATGGGAACATGTAAATCTTATATTTAAGATTGAATTGCTGCTTATGTATCATACAAAAGTAAGATTAAAATTATATGGAGAAATAACTTGATAGGTAAATTGAAACATAGGCACAGATGGCTAGATATCTATCTATTACACAGAAATACAGAAGAAGACATATGAACTAACTACTATAATATCACAGAAGACAAAATTCATGTTAACATGACATAAATATTGGGAAACCAGTGAAAGACCTGGTAAGATTTTAATTAATCATTTAAAGCAGGGTTAGTCAACCTTTTTATACCTACCGCCCACTTTTGTATCTCTGTTAGTAATAAAATTTTCTAACTGGCCACTGGTTCCACAGTAATGTGCCGTGTATCATCGTCTGCGCATGCCTCTCGTGCATCATGGATTGGGTTTGGGGGGGGCCGCCGGCTACCAGCTCTGCTTGTCTGTTACAGCTGGGTGGTGTTGGGGGAGATGCGCAAGCTATTCTGGGACGAGACTCTTTGGTTTGCGGTCGCACTATAGCGCCATTTAGTTTCACTTACGTAACATTAACTAAACTTATGCACGGGTGATACAAATAGTATATTTTCAGAAATTTAATTTGTCATGGGGAATTTTATTGAAATCTAATGAAAATGTTTTTAAATAATGCTAAGAAATTTTTTTTAAAAGTCAATTAAATTAAGGAAAGTGCTTTAGTATCGGACAAAATCCCTACCGCCCACCATGAAAGCTGGAATGCCTTCTAGTGGGCGGTAGGGACCAGGTTGACTACACTGATTTAAAGTAAAAGAAAAATAGAACAATGATTCCAGTGAAATCTCTTTCAGAAGTGAAAAAGATGAAATATATACAAATTTAAAGGCTGTAAATAGTCACTTTTTAAATAATGCCACTCAGAATTATATAGAAAACTAGAGAATATATTGGCGAGATCATAGATACCTTTCGAAACAATAACTTTAGTTTGCTCCACTTTTTGAAATAAAAATTAAATCATTTTGCAAATAACAAGTGGTAAAGCACCAGGATTGGATGGATTCCCTAGAGTGTGGTATAAAACATTTATAGATCTTTTGGTGCTAAAACTTTGTCAATTGTATGATGAGATATTTGTTAAGGGAATATCACAGGCATGTAATCAGGCTTATATTACATTTATACCAAAATCAAGTAACGATCACAATCAGTGGTGAAATCCAAATTTTTTTACTACTGGTTCTGTGGTCGTGGCTTGGTGGGCATGGTAGGGGAAGGATACTGCAAAATCTCCATTCCCACCCCATTCTAGAGGAAGAATACTGCGAAATCCCCATTCTCACCCCACTCTGAGGCCAGAAAGAGGCGGTATTTGCCAGTTCTCCGAACTGCTTAAAATTTCTGCTACTGGTTTTCCAGAACCTGTCAGAACCTGCTGAATTTCACCCCTGCACTCAATGTGCCAATTATTATCTGATCTCATTGATTAGTTTGATGAAAAATCTTAACAGCAGTGCTAGAAAATAGATTATAATAAGTGATATCATTTCTTACTAAGAATAGTCAAAGTGGTTTATAAAAATTAGGCAAGCAGCAGGCAATATTACACAAGCAGCAGGCAATGTAGTTTTAATAGACTTGAATAAAATGAATAAAAATGAAGACCAATTTGTAATTTTATGAAATGCTGAAAAAGCTTTTGACACAATATGTAGGTAGTACATATTTGTTGTGTTCAATAGGTTTGGATTTCCTTTGAAATTCATAAAATGGATTAAGATACTGTATGAGTTTTCCACTTCTAAAGTAAATGTTACTGCTATGTATTCTGCTACTTTCCCACTATTTAGAGGAACTAGACAAGGACATCCACTTACACCTGACTTTTGATATTTGTTTGGAACACTTGGCTTATGCTATTAGAGAATACAGGGGAGAGTACTACAATATTCAGTTTAACATAAATTAGTTTTATTTGCAAATGATGGTTATTTCTAAAGTTAACATTACTACTCCATCATTAATATAAATGAAACATGCCTTTAGTAGAATAGTAGAATATTCTGTTAAGTGGTTCAGATTGGAGTTGATGCCAATAAGTGAAATTTTGGTTAGCCATACATTTAAGGAATATCTATTCTGTATACGTACTGAATCCGTTAAATATTTAGGTTCATGTGTACAAAAAGATATAACTCAGTTACCCATAATATAAATAACATATATGAAAAAGTTTATTCAGATATGGCTAAATGGAAGTCATTAAAACTCACACTTGGGGCAAGGTGAATGCTCCCAAAATGAATACCCTGTACTTTTCAAGTTTTGGGAAAGTTTATTTTATAAATGTGATTATGCCACAAAAGCTAACATTTTCAGAAGATAATATTTTCTTAAATTACATATCTAGTACATGGAATTTGACTATTGGGCAATGTAAATGGATTCTCTGTGCCTTTATTAAAGCTAAAAGTCTGGTATTGTAAACTGGCTGAGTGACTTTATGCCAGTCTCTCAGCCCAACTTACCTAACAGCATTGTTGTAGGGAAAATAAGAGGAGGAGGAAATACTACATATGTTTACCATGTTATTTATAAAAATAATAAAAGAGGAATAAAAATAAATAAATAAAAACATTGCAATACTGGAAAGATAAAAAATATGGCCACATTTACTCAATAGATTGAAGACCTGATTATACTACTTAATTTGCTAGTTATGAGCCTATTGCTCAAAGACATAATCTTTGTATGGATAAATATAATGAAATAAAGACCTGTTTATATCAAATACAGTAGATTAAATGTAAATGTTATTTTTTCTGTTCTATTTTTCTTGCTTATTTTTTAATCACTTGTTTTATTTTTTATTTTTTTGGTAATTTTTTCTGGTTTGCTTGGTACTTACTATAAAAGTAATAACAATATATTTTTAAAAAAGATAGTGATGTCTAGCTTGACTCTTATTCCCTGGATGTGTCCACTAGCTTCCTTGGAAATAATAATGGAAGTGATTTGCTGCTGTATGTGTTTGGGATACTACTTCGATTTTCCAGTCTGACATTTTCTGCTTAACTTTTAAAATTAAATTGATGTGAAATTTCGTACTATAGACTATTTATACTTTTAGATTATTAATGCAAATGTCTGTATTAAATCCCCATTTTTCATTTACAAGCATTGTCAAATTTGACTCACAATCTGATAAAGAAATCTTGGGTATAGGGCAGTATTAATGATGATAATTGAATCCAGACAATTAGCTTACAAGATTAATCTATAGAAGTATGAATGTATCTGTTGGGCTTTCAATATGTTAAAAAGTAAAGCTATAAAATAGAAACAAAAATATAAAACCACAATTTGATTTTATTTTTTATATGATCTGAGAAGGACATTCCACTCCCCTTTTGCAGTTTATCCCACTTGCTCATCTCTCAGCTATTAAATCTTAAGCCAATAAATCCATTGATCAGAAATGCTTACTGAGCATGATATGTGGTCCCAGAAGTATACATTAAAACTATAATGCTTTTGAGTAATAGCATTTGTCTTTGAAACTTCAGCTGATATACTAGATATGATATAAAAAGAATTATATTAGTGATTCACTAACTTTAGAGAACTTTTTCCGTAATCAGAGCTAAGTTAATCAAATTAAATGCCTGATTCTCTAGAGAAGAAAAACTGCTGCAGTATAATAGACACCGTACAATGGCAGTCTGACAAATGTAAATGAAGACATGTGCAGAATATATACCTACAATTATAATAAAAGAGTTAGAATTAATTCATATTGATCTGCTTAAACAGGGGAATAATAGAAGTGATAGGAGCAATTTATTATGAGGAACCTGGATGATGCAGCGCAGACAAAGAAAGAATTGAAAAGAAAGTTGGGGGAATCTTGATTATTCCTATTATTTTGGTTAAAACTTACCGTATATACTCGAATATAAGCCGATCCGAGTATAAGCCGAGGTCCCCAATTTTACCCCAAAAAACTGGGGTAAACTGGGGACTCGAGTATAAGCCGAGGGAGGGAAATGAGGCAGCTACCGGTCAGGGAAAGCCTCCCTCCCTCAGCCGAGAAGGCTGGTGGCTCCCCCGCCCCGCCCTCTCACTGCACCGGCAGGGCTTCCCCGCGCTAATGCAAAAGCCCGCCAAGTTTGCACCATCCGGTATAATGTGAAAAAAAGAAGAAAAAAAACTCGAGTATAAGCCGTATATACTCGAGTATAAGCCGAGGGGACGTTTTTCAGCACAAAAAACATGCTGAAAAACTCGGCTTATACTCGAGTATATACGGTAAGTGATGAACTCTAGGTTCATAGAGTAGAATGATGTGCTATCATTGCTGCTTTTTAGTCTCCTTAAAAAAGGAATAACTGTTCGACAGAGCTAGAATTTTTAGTATAAGTAGAGCTGTTGTCAAGGGTTGAACAATATTGATTTGAAAAAAATGTATAAATAGACACATTTTTCACTATAAATAGCATTTTATTATTTTTCAGGATATATTATCTGTGCAACTTTAAGAAGATTTTCTACTATAAATTATTGAAGCCAAACAAAACAAATCCTACTTTACTATCAAAAGATAGAGAGCCTAATAATTTAAAAATAAAATTCAGAATGAATGTGGGTTCATTGTTTCTTTCAAGATGCAGATTGGCTGCTATTTGTAGGCAAAATTATTATGCAGTAACATGCCTGGATGTATAATTTCCTTTAATGCTAATACATTTATTGAATAGACAGATGAAATGTATTTTTAGGCAGCAAGATAAGATAGACAGTTCAAAGTTTCAACATTTAATTCAGAATGTATTCTGAATTAATATATTCTGCTACACAACTAATCAAACACACCTAACAAGGTGTTTTCATTGCTTTTTCAAAAAGTATTATTATTAATTTTCTGCCATGGGAGTAAAAAATACATTTATAGATAGGATGTTGAATATTGGATAAATCCTTTTGTAAAACTGGCTTGAGCATTTGAACATGATGCATTTTGAGCTTCTGTTTATGCTGTTTTATATTGTAATGATGTTCTTTTATATTTATCATTTATACTGATTTATTTTTAATTTTATGTCAGCCATACAGAATCATATTTTGAACTTTGGACAACCATTTAAATAAATTAAATTTGTAAGGGAATGGCAACAATTTTAAAATGATGACTAGGCAGATGTGATTATTGGTTGCTTTTAAGTATGTACATAGAGTATGTAATCTGTACATGTAACAGTAACAGAGTTGGAAGGAACCTTGGAGGTCATCTAGTCGAACCTCCCTGCTCATGCAGGGGACCTGGGATTCGAACCGCCAAACTGCCAACCTTTACGATCGACAAGCTCAGTGTCTTAGCCACTGAGCCACCTAGTTTCTTAATTGTTTTAATATTCAGAACATATTATGAAATTAAATAGACACAACATAACACATACATACACAAAAAAAATTATTCTATACCAATAAACTTGAAATCAGTATATCTCTTTAGATTTAGAATGATTACCTTTTCTAGTTGAATGGTAGCTGATTTCTTAACAGAGGTGATAGAAAACCAGAAGCTTTGGTTTTCTTGTCTCCATCTGCTCCATTCTCTGACAGATGGATGCTGAATAGGTGACAGGTGAACAGTTATTATTTTTCAATTGTTTTTAGAGTTTCAAAATATTTTTAATGCTTTACATATACCAGTGGAACTGCTGGTAGTATCTCTGTTTAATTTTTAAATTATGCATCAAATCAATGCTTATAATAGTCATAGACTAGCATATTAATGAAATATTGATTCTTTGGGACATTGCTTATTGTGCTTGTATAACAGAAATTTTACTTAAAAGAGCTTATTTAAAAGAGCTTTTTTTAAGGCACAGTAATTGTTTTCTTTTCTAGAGTTTTGAACCTTTTACAAAATTGCCTTTTTCACATATATTGGTATAGCTAGTCAACAATATACAGTTCAATGGCAAGAAGCATGGGGCTCTGCATTTAGGTAGGAAAAACCAGATGCAGGGGAACAATAGAGATGATATATGAGAGAAGGACCAGTTCATCATTAGAGACCACAGATTAATCTTGAATCAACAGTATGCAATCTTGGGTGACATCAGCAGAGGTATCATATTGAGTTCATGAGAAATGATAGTTCTGCTCTTTGCTACACTGGTCAGACTATACCTGGACCAATTATGGGTATGGTTCAATTATGGTTGCCACATTTTAAAAAGGATGCTGACACAGTGGAAACAGTTCAGAAAGGAGAGATTAAGATGTTAAGATGCCTGGAGGATAAATCTAAAGAAGAAATGGTCTGAAATGAAAATTTGTCTGAAATGGTGTAGGGTTTTCTGCTTGGGCAGGGGGTTGGACTAGAAGACCTCCAAGGTCCCTTCCAACTCTGTTGTTGTTGTTGTTGTTGTTGTTGTTGTTGTTGTTATTATTATTATTATTATTATTATTATTATTATTAGATAAGATTAAGGAATCAGAATTGCAGAGGGTGAGGATTTATTCTCTATAGCACTCAAGGATAGGACAAGAACAGAGGGTCATCCATATTTGAAATAAGTAGACATTTCCTGACTCTAAGAGTTTTTAAGTGATAGAACAGCCTACACTTTATAGTTATGAAATGATCCGTGATGTTAAAGATTTGACAGCGATTTGGGATGATATGAGATTTCCTGTTCAGGGCAGAAAATTGGAATAGTTAGGCCTCTAAAGTTAATATTTCATTTCTATTGTTTTTAAATTTTGAGAAAGCTAATATTAATCCTCTGTTAAGTGGTTTAGAAGGCTATTTATGTCATTTTAATTACAAAGGGACTGCACAATTAAAGTAATGTCTTTTTTAAAACATATGTTGTGCATGTGTGTATATATATGCAACACATTAAAAAGAATTTCAGTCAAACTGTTTTTTGTGGCTGTATAATGGCATTTTGACCCCTAGCAGACCCATCTGGTTAAACAAAAATAGTAAAGGATGTAAAGCGACCAAGAAAACTGACAAGAAAAGAAACAGAAATGAAACATATAACAGTTAAAATACTTTACATCTTATGAAGATTTTTTTCCATATCAATTGTGGTATGTGTAGCATTGTTAGCATTCCTGAAAATTTTACTTACTCCAGACAGGACAGATAATTCAATGTTTTAGTAAATTAGAGATGAGGGAAGGAGGGAGAGGGGCAAGGGGAGAGAAGAGAGAGAGAGAGACCTTACAAATGTACATTCCTTAGTGGAGTTCTACGCATTTTTATAAACATCCTCTTTTGAATAGTTTTTCAGGAAATGTTCATTTATCACAAGTTCATTATGCTCTTGACAGAAATCTTTCTTTTGAAGACAGCTGCATCTAATTCTGACACTCAACATCCTTTGTAGCAAAATAGAAAATTCAGTAAAAGCCAAAGATGTATGAGATCTGAAGAAAATGTAGTCTTGAATATGGTGATTAAAGAGCCTTACATATATCTTTATTGCCTATCCTCTATAAATGGTGCAAAATAAATATAATTGGAGAAATAAAAATCAGTGCAATTGAATCCAACTTAGTTTTTTATTAATTATAATATCTGTCAAATAGCATAAGCATTCTGAGCTGCTAAAATAGGCATTTGTGTAAGATATGTGACCTAATTTGGTAAAATTATTGCAGACTTCAGTATTGTTGATCTATTGAACATATGTGTGAAATAAAAGAACTTTCATATGGTTCTACTCAATAAGTTTTAGGTTTTTCTCTTTCTATTTCCACAGTAGCACTCAGCCTGCATTTCAGTTGAAAGAAAAATGTGTATTCATCTATTGTGTATGCACACAATATGTTATAAGGACATCAAATACTTATGTAGGTAGCTTTCAAGTGAAGTAAATGTATTGGGGGAGAAAGGAGGGGAAAAGGTCAAGCTGATGTTTTAAATTCTTAAAATATTGTCCCAGTTGTGTCAAATGACTAATGTTTTCCATTGCTATATTTTTTCATAGTCCTTTCCTTCAGACTCCACTTAGCTCTCATTCTAAGAGCATATTACCTTGTCTGAAAATTCATTATGTCTGGGGGTGGAAGAAAAAAGTACAAGTTATTCTTACAACAGTGGAATTCGTATTTTTAATACCTATCTTGTCTTAAGGAATTGTTTTCTAAGCACACAATATTGAGTTTGAACCCAGATTCCAATATAAAAACATTTATATCCTTCTAAATTCACAATATGTAAATATAGTGTCTGAATAATATAATTTTAAAAATTCAAAGTCTCAAATTATTGCATATTCAATGCTTTTGATTAAAAACACTTCCATACCTTATTTGAATTCAGATTGTGTGTTGTTGCCAGAGAAAGTTGATGAAATGCTACATTTGAGATCAGATGATTTGGATGAAATGGGAACTTGAGGTTTGCAACAAAGCACAAAAATTTTCTCATTGTTTTCCGTTATTGATGAAGTAGCATAGATCCAGAGGATGGAACATATGCCTAAAGATTTGTATTTCTTCATTTCCACAATGATGGCCATGTCCCAAAGGTGCTTTTCAAAAGACAACTCCAGTTATCTTTTGAAAAGCATCTTTGAGACAACCATGACCTGGATGATCGAGGCTCTCCATGGACAATGATAGCCATGATTTGTCAGATTGTTTCTAAATCTGATCAGTGACTTGCAACGCATTGTGTTAAATGTGTAAATTTTATATTCAGATCCAGAGGTCTATAGTGGATATTTCTTGTTTTTCCATTTGTAATTGATTTTCTCAATATTTGATATTTTTATAATATTACCAAGTTTCTGCAGAAAAGTGAGCTCTGGTATTTCAATTTTATGTAGCAAACAGATAAATAGTTTCTGACATAATACATAAACTTGTGCAGATTAAGGGAGAATTAACTGCTCAATGACTTCAGCTCAAAGTATTTCAGATAGATAATAGAGATAAATAAATAGATAAATGGATGGATGGATAGAAAGATGATAGATATAGAAGATGTGCTACGTATTTTTTTGAGATATTAATGTAGTTATTTTGAATGCTTTAAAAATGAATATCCAGGCATTTACAACAAAAATACTATAACATCTTAGTAAGATACGTTTATGGATTCATTATGATGTGTTCTATTACTGTTATTCAATATACAACAGGTTCTTTTGTCAAGTTCAGTAGGAGTTACTCTCAATGAAATATAAATAAATTATAACTTACAATATAACTATATTTTTCAATATAGTTTTACAATATTTTACAATTCAAATGAGATAAGCAAAATATGAAGCATTTTCTCACCCCTTCCATCACACAAATGTGGAGGTCAATAAGGGTTATTTTCAAAGAAGCATAAAAAATGAGATTACAGCTTCTATATAATTAAAAATGCTATAAATAGCAAATATAACCTCCCTTCCTCCAAAAGTTAAACATATAATTGTTCTATTAAAATTTTATATTAAGAGTTAGTCTATTTTTTCTGTTTACCAAGTATTATAAACCATTGACATTCATTCATACCCTTTCAAGATACTATGCATATTTTGTAATTTCATAGCAATATTGAACAGGGCAGGTCACTGTGTGAGGAAGAGGGTAAGACATTTTTTAAAAAAAAGACATCTGTGATTTTCAGTCTATTGTTCTTGATTGATTGGCTTTCTTTCCCAGTGGAATTCCAGATTGGCAATTTCTTATCTGAACCGCTTTACTGTGTGCCTGCTCTACTTAGATGAAAGGTACTAAATATAAATGAAAAGCACTAGGATTAATCAAAGTGATGTTTTAATTAAGGTATACATCTTTGAGAAGCTGTGAGATGATTTTTAAAATAGCCACATAGCCTAGGGTGCCTTGGCCCCAAGCCTTTTTTTTTTCCAGTTCCCTCTCTCCAAAATCTTGCTGTCAAAGTCAGTTAACCAAAGCAAGCAAGCAAGCAAACCCCATTCTATGCTTTAAAGCTCCTTAAATAGATCTTCCAATCTGCAGCTGCCCTAGGTTAAAAAAAAGTTCCCATCCATTTGCATGATATAATCATGACATCACTCTGCAATAGTACTCCCCTGTAATTGAATTAATACAGGTAATCCTCGATTTACAATAGTTCGTTTAGTGGCCTTTCAAAGTTACAATGGCACTGAAGAAAGGGGGCGTGGCCATGACCGTGGTGGGGTAAGGACCTTTCCTTCACTTCACAGGGCTTAATAATGAAGATTTATGAGGATTAATGCTGTTTGGAATGCACCGTTATGGATGAAAGTTAATAAATCATGAAGTGGAAGTGTTAATAGCCCAGCAGACTGAATTTAAAACTGGTAGGTCATCTGAAACTGCTTGAATTAAGGAGTTTTTACTGCGTGGGATGACCGAACTGGCAGATACAATGAGTTTGGAATAAACTGCTGTCTTTTGCTTTCCTTATTATAATTATCGTGTTCTGTGTTAAATGCTGAGGCTAAGGAATATCAAAGACTGAATTTGCTAATGAGAAGAATTTTAATTGAAGAGATCGATCTTTTGTGCTGGACTGACTGGCTGACTGGCTGAAGAAGCTTTTATTAGGTGGATAATTTTTTTTTAAATTATTTTTCTTTTGAGAGGAAATTAATAGCTTGTTTATATTACAGAAAACAAAAAAAGGACTTTGTTTTGAAGTTCAAGCTGGTTTGTTTGTTTTTTTCTCTGCCGACGTGGAGAAAAAATGGCGCTGATTAAGCTGTGAGGTAATTGTGTTTCTTTGTGGAGTGAATATGACTCATAAGTTACTGATAAGCTACTAACGAGTGCAAATAAGCCGTTTCGCTTCAATTAAAAGATTGTCGTCCCTTGATCTTCATCAAGACCCTCTGTAAAATTGGTTTGACTGCTGTCCTTTGATCTTCACTAAGACTCTTTGAAAAATTGGAATCCCAGTTTGAGAAAATTTTGGTTTTTTTTTTCAAAATGACTCAACAATTTCCAGAAACGCAGCAAATTGCTGCAGCTTTAAATAAAATTGGGGAAAAAATAGCAGCACTATCAGAGCGTATAGATAATTTGACATTTAAACTGACATCCGAAGTGCAAAATTTAAAGCAAGATATGAATGATAACTTTGCTAAACAAAAAGAGGAAATGACAATGATTAAAGATGAAATGGAGCAGCTGCATGCATGAGGCAAAAGTAGATCGGCAAATTGGCAAAATATTTTATAAAATGAGCAGCAAGATAAGAGAATTTGTCTTTTGGAAGAAGAGATGAGGAAATATAATTTTGTTATCAGAGGAATCTCGGAAGAAAGGAAGATAAATTGAAACAGCGGGTTTTGAAATGGATTAATGATTTGGATCGCAACTTACGTTCACAATAGCAGACCTGGCAAGCGTTTTAGAATTGGATATAGAAGGCAAAATGGTTCTAACAGGAATGTGCTTGTCAGGTTCGCAAATCTTGGTGATAAGTTGGAAGTTATGGCCAAGTTAAGAGAGTTGGGAGATGCTTTGAAGTTTGAAGGGAAGACTATTCAAGTCTTCCCGGATATATCAAGAGAAGAAAGGGCATGGAGATTTTTTTTAAAACCAATTACAAAAGTTTTGAGAGATAATGGAATTAAATACAATTGGAGGCCACCACAACAATTGAAATTTTTTTATAAAGGAAGGATGCGTACAATCACCCCAGATATAGATGCATTATTATATTTACGGGAGCTTGGACTGATTGAGATGGAGGATTTAATGGAGATAAAAGATCAAATGCTTCAGATGGGTGGAACATACGTGGAAACATCAATCTCAGAAGAAGAAAAAGGGGCTATTGGAGGGCAAGACTCTAAAGGGTTAAAGAGGAAAGAAATATCACCTGTGTTGGTTGAACAGAAGAAGAGTCGTGAGGATACAGTAGGAGAAGAAGCAGATAAGAGTCTTGGAAAATATGAAGCTGAATGCGGGTCATCGCTATCTTTTTTTGAGTGATGAATTTAAATAGACAGCCGAAGAAGTGCCCGGGCATTGGCACGTCCCTCTCCCCATTCTCTTTATAGAGGCGAAACCGATGAGGATGTGGGGAAGAAGATTGTTTGTATTTTATTGTTTGTTTTGTTTTGTTTTTTCTGTTTTCTTATTGTTGTTTATATGGTAGTTTAATGTCGGGTGGTGGGGGCACAGAAAGGAAGATGCGGGATAGGATTAAAAATTTATATTTTAAATGGGAGTTATAAAAATAATGTCATGGAATGTGAAGGGTACAGGAATCAGATTAAAAGAAGAAGATTGGAGTTTAAGATTAAAAGGATTTACCAGACATTTTATTTTTACAAGAAACCCATCAGAAATCTGAAGATTCAAATAGAATGTATATAAAAGGTATGCAAATATATGAAAAGCATTTGGAACTTCAAAAGCTAGAGGAGTTGCAACACTGATATCAGATAGGGTGTACTTTGAAAACATAAGGTAATTTTGGATGAAGATGGAAGATATGTAATAATTGTTGGAAATCTTAATGAGGAAAAAGTGACACTTGTTAATTTATATTTACGAATGAAAACAAAGAGAATTTCTTGAAAAATAACAAAATTTTGGAGAATGAAAGTGTAGGAAAGTAATTGTGGCTGGGGATTTTAATTTAATCAGAGATAAAATAGACAGTACTAATCCCACCCGCTGTGGAGGAGCAAATAAAATGGGGATTTTAAATATGTGGATGCTTCAAACGGCGTGGTTGATGTGTGGAGAGAGGTTAAAGGAATTGAGAGAGTATACACTTTTTTCTAAGATATATAATACATATTCTAGAATTGATTATATTTTTCTTTCTAAAGATTTGTTGAATAATGTGGATAAGGTAGATGTGGGAATTTTAAAGATTCTGATCATGCAGAAGTTATGGTGGACTTAGATTTTAATTTTGAGAAAAAGAAGCTATTGGAGATATGACGAGAAATTGTATAAAATGAAAAGGATAAAAATGGATACTTAAAAATTGGAGGAAAGTTGGAGATTAAATGATAACGGGAGGTTAAATTTGAAATTGTTTGGGATGCGATGAAAGCGGTGTTTAGAGGAGAGTATTAAATTATCAAGTAGGAAATATAAAAATTATAAAAATTAAAATGGAAAGAGATAAAAATCAGATTAAAGAATTGGAAAATCAATTTTGCTTACTAAAGAAAAAAATTCTTCAGGAGCTTAATATGTTAAGAAATAAAATGATAGAAGAAGATACAGAGTTAGTAAAAGAAATTTGAGATTTTAAATAGGAATTTTTGAATTTAGTAATAGAAATTCTAAATTATTGGCAAAGATGGCGAAAGATAAAAGAGAGAAGAGAGAAATTGGAGTTTTGATAGATGATAGAGGTATAAGATGTTATAAAAAATTAGAGAAATGTGAAGTGGTTAGAAACTTTTTTCAGAATCTATATTCAAAGAAACCAATTAATCGGGGAAAATTGCAAAGCTATTTAGAAAAGTATGTGGTGAAAATTGATCAAACATATAAGGAATTGATGGAAGAAGATATAACACAAGATGAGATTAATGGAATAATACAAAAATTAAAATTAGGGAAAGCTCCAGGTGAGGATGGATTACCTGTTGAGTTTTATAAAGAATTTAAAGAATTAATAATACCAAGACTGCAAAAATTATTCAATGGAATATTACATGGTGGGAAGTACCTTCGTCATGGAATAGAACGGTGATATCCTAATTCCTAAACCAGATAAAGATTTAGAAAGGATTGGGTCCTATCGGCCCATTTCTTTAATTAATCAGGATGCAAAGATATTTACTGCTATTATAAGTAATAGATTAAATAGATTTATAGATAGATATATAAGTTATAATCAAGTAGGCTTGTGAAGGGTAGATACATGAGTGATATTGTTAGAAGAGTATTAAATATTATAGATGTAGCTGAATATAATGGTGATAAAATTGGTATAGTATCATTGGATATTTTTAAAGCTTTTGATTCTGTACAATGGGAAACAATTAAAGTAATTGTGGAGGCTTTAGGCTTTGGTAATAAGTTTATACATGTTATTTCAAAATTGTACCAAAAGAGCAGTGCAAGAGTGAAGGTGAATGGAATATTAACTGAAGAGATAAAATTAGAAGCTGGTACGAGACAAGGATGTCCCTGTCCCCAACATTATTTTTATTGGCTATGGAAATATTGACAAAATGATAGAAAAGATGAAGAATTAGAAGGATATAAGGGTATAAGATAAATTTGTATGGATGATACTTTAATTATTTTGAAAAATGTAGAGAAAGATTTGAAAAGATATATAAGCATTTGATAGAATTTGAAGAAATGACAGGATTGAAAGTAAATTGGTCAAAGTCAGAATTATTGATGGATAGTAATGGTAATGAGTCTGAGAATATGCAAGAGCAATTTGGGATAAGGATTAAAACACATTGAAATATTTGGGTATAGTGCTTTCACTTAAGGTTAAAGAATTGAAAAAACTTAATTATGATGTGGTGATTAACGAAATTGAGAAGAAGATAGATAAATATAAAATTTTAAAGTTGTCTTGGTTTGGTAGAATTGCAATGTGTAAGATGATGTTGCTGCCCAAGTTCAACTTTTTATTCGAGATGCTACCACTAAATCTGACAGAGAAAGATATTGAAGGATATCAGAAAAACTGGATAAATTTTGCAATGGTGGCAAAAGACCCAGATTAGTGAAGAAAATGTGGTATCAAAATCAAAAGGAAGGTGGATTAGGAATCCCCAAATTATTTAATTATTACTGTGCGTATGGTATCCGGATAGTGGTAAAAATACTTAAAGGTGAAGATAATTATTGGAGAGATTTAGAGTTAAGGGATATAGAAATTTGGATCAAGGTGGTTTTAGATAAAGCAAATTTAAAATGTGTAAGTAGAAGTTATTGGTTAAAGGGATTAAGTAAAATGTGGAACAAATTTGTTAAAATTTTAATTCGGATATAATCTTTTGGGGAGACAACTGGAATTTGGCGATTAAAAATAATATAAAACGTAATGAAGTGATTAAAGAGGAAAATATAGAAATTATTAAAGATTGGATAAAAGTTATGGAAATGAAAGGAGGAATAAAGAAATTATTGAAAAATTAGGGTTAAGTTGGTTTGAAAAATACAGATAGAAAAATGGACAAAAAACTAAAGGAAAATTATTCGATAAATAGATGTGAAACTGAATTTGAATATTTAGTATCTCGGATTATGAAAGATGAAATTGGGCTAAAGGGACTCGTTAGTAGGGTTTATAAGATTATAAATTCTGATGAAAAATTACAAAGAGTGATGAGGACAAATTGGGAAAAAGATCTTAATATTGAAATACCAGAATCAGATTGGAATGTGAATTGGAAGAGTAGAATTATGAGAACTTTATCTATAAGGATTAAAGAGCACAATTATAAAGTTGTTTGAAATGGTATTTGACTCCAGTAAGATTGTCACAAATGGATAAAAAACTAGTAAAAATGTTGGAGATGTGAGATGGAATTGGGGACTTATGAACATATGTGGTATAATTGTGATAAGGTTAAAAGTTTTGGCAACAATTGAGAAAATGATATTTGAAATGATGGGGAAAGTAATAACATTGAGAGTGGAAACTATATTATTGTTGGTAATTAAGGAAATAGAATTAACAAAATATGAAAAAGAATTGATTAGAATTATGATTATAATAGGTAGAATTATAATAGCTAGATATTGGAAACTAGATGTGATTTTTAGAATAGAAGAGTGGAATTCTGAAATGTGGAAATTAGCTTTAAATGATAAAATGACATGTGATATTAAAATTAGAAGTGGTGTGTATAAAGAAGATATTTTCTGGAAGACTTGGAAACCATTTGTGGACTTTGCGCTTGGAACATTGGACGCTTCAGTACCTGTACCTCGAGAACGTGGATTTTGGCAATCATGAGGATATATCCGAAGACCCAAATCTTCCTTTTATGTATAGCACAAGGGTGTAATAATGTATTTTCTTTTTGTTTGTTTGTTGCAAAAAAAATAATAAAAAAAAAATTTAATAAAAAAATTTAAAAAATTAAAAAATAAAAAAAAAAGGCACTGAAGAAAATGACTTATGACCATTTTTCACAGTTACGGCCTTTGCAGCATCCCTATAATCATGTAATCAAAATTCAGATGCTTGGCAACTGGTTCAAAGTAACGACCTTTGATGTGTCTCAATGTCATGTGATCACCTTTTGCAACCTTCTGACAAGCAAAGTCAACGGGGAAACCAGATTCACTTAACAACCAGGTTACTAATTTATCAACTCCAGTGATTCACTTTACAACTGAGGCAAGAAAGGTTGTAAAATGGGGCAAAACTCAGTTAACAAATGTTTCACTTAACAACAGAAATTGTGGGCTCAATTATAATTATAAGTCGAGGATTACCTGTATCAGGAGTCTCCAACCTTGACAACTTTAAGCCTGGCGGACTTCAACTCCCAGAATTCCCCAGCCAGCTTTGCTGGCTGGGGGATTCTGGGAGTTGAAGTCCGCCAGGCTTAAAATTGCCAAGGTTGGAGACCTCTGACCTGTATTACATAGATCTCTCTCTGTGTGTATGCTGTGAGTGTGTGTTCTACTTTTGCATATTCTTCGTCTCACCCCATCACTTTAGTCTCTCTTAGAGACTAAAATATTTAACAACTTACTCCTTTTTGAGATTTGTATATTGTATTCTCATGGTTATCTTACTGACCAAATGCATCATGTATTCTTCAGTTCTCAGTTAACTATTTATATGATAAGCTGCCTCATAGGTTTTTATCCTCTATTTTTCATTAGCATTATATTATAGTTCTTCTAAGCCAAATAAGAATACTATTATGGATTGCACTTATTTCATACTAATTATAGTATTAAATGTGGATGCTAAAAATTTAACAGCTTTAACCAATATATTTGAGCAAGTACTTCCCATATTGAGCATCCAGTCCAGTCTAAATTTATGCAAGCTTCTAACAGTTCTAATTAAATTACATAGCTTTCAATTTATGACCATTCATTCAAACAACAACCATTCAAAGTAACAACGGCATTGAATGAAGTGGCTTTTGACATCCTGAAAATTACAGCTTTGTAATGCCCCCATGTGATCAAAATTCAGGTGCTTGGCAGCCGGCCTGCACATACAGTCTAAGCGGTGTTTGACCTTCGTTTATCTCCCTCTCATCTATGTTCTTGCGTGACCAGCAGCTGTCTTGCTTCATCAGCAGTGGGAACAAGCAGAGTGCAGGGCAGCAAGGACTTGGTAGTGCAAGGTGGTGAGGGCAAATATAGTTGGCACCGGTCAGGACACTCTCTGGGATACAATGGCTTTGGCCTGCAGGGTTGAGCCAAGCTGGCATGGCAGAGTCTTGCAAAAGTTGCTGCAGCTTTGCACTGTCCTGCAATTCAGGGGCTTCTTGCAGTCCCAGAGTCACAATATGCCAAGAAGCCCCTGAACTTCAGCATGGCAAGGGGCAAAAAGGACACAGTTGGGTGGGATAGACAATTGTGGGAAGTTGAAGGGAAAGCAGTCCTTTATCTTGGAAGAAGCAAGCTGGGTACTGGGAAGGAGCAAGCCCAAAATGGATTGGGATGGATACTCATGATAGAATTTGCTTAATGACAACAGTAGTGAGTGCTAGGATTGCTGTTGCTAAGCAATACAGTCATAAGATGGCAAGCTTTACCATGACATTGCATATATACAGAAATTCTGGTCCCAGTTATGATTATAAGTCGAGGACTACCTGTAATTTTAGAGGCATGCAGCAGTTTGGATAAACCTGTGAGAAAATTTCAAGTAAAATCACTCAGTGAACTCATATGGCTGAATGTAGACTTGAATCTGAATCTTCCTGATTCCATCCCTATACTTTAACTAGGGAAATGAATTGTAATTTCTTTCGTATGTAATTTGAATTTTCCATTCTTAACTTAGATGTTTTTCATAAGTAATTATTTGACATAACTACCCTGCCAGATAGATAGGGATTTATCAGAATGGATTGCCATACTTTCCAGTGACCACTTTTGAAGAGGTGACACGCCTCCTAAATATTGATAGAAGTATTATTTAAATATTTAGTAGCTATCTCCTACTGTCAGGGCCAAGAAAAAATATAGCAAAACTTCCCAATAATCAGAAGAAGCCAGAGGAAAAGGCCTGTAATTGTGAAGCAAATAGAGATACAGTTTGATTTCTGAGTTCACTGGTAAACAGCTCGTATGCATATTTGGTTTTTATCTTATATGCAATAAGGGAATTTATCTAGCTGTGTTATATCTATAAGAAAGTATTGCAATATGGGTTTAACGTCTGGATATTTGACATTTATCGCCATGCATGGCATGGTATGATAAACCAGAGTCCTTTGCCACATTTTATCTCTTTTTTTGTGAGAATGTTTTAGCAATAGGTCTAGAAATAAACAACCAAGAAAACAATGTGAGCAATGATTAGCAAGATTAATCATTTATATTTTACATTGATATTATTATTAAAAAGCTAATTCTAACAGTACAAGAATTCTAACAAGTACTTTTGTTTTCCAGTGCGGCCTTCCATATATTTCATTCAACTGCTAGGGCTTTTTTTTTAAAAAAATCTCTCCTTCTCAATACTTTCCTTGAAGGGGAAATGAATCTTCTGTGAATTAGTGTGTTGCCCTGTACCTAGACTGTATTAGTGTGGGAATCTATTCTCCCTCTGATCTCTCTTGTTTTACTCTTTAAAAATGTCTCAATTTCTGGCATATGGAGAAATATCTGCAGAGAGTTTCTTGAAGAGATGACCTTTCTTTCATTATTTAGGGTCCCAGACAAATATATTGCATGATCAAATGTTGGCATGACAATTCTAAAAAAATCTGTCGTTTTGTTTATCTCTAGCTGATGCCCCACCTCCTGCTGCTCATGTCATCAATGCGGTGGGTCAGACTGGGACTACCCAAGGGCCAACATGACACGCAGGGTGTTAAATGCCAGGTCTACATTAAGTTGTAATTTATGAGGAAAGTTCTAGTCTTGACCTCCCTCTTGTGGTCAAATATCCCATTGCAGTCAAGCTGGGATTTACCCTGTCTCTTCTTTACTCTGTTCCAAAGCTTTCCAAGGGAACCCAGCTATCCAGGCGATCAAAGAGGTTGATTCTGAAGGTTTTCCCTTCGCCAGGAAAGTTTCTTCAAACTTAAAAACCAGCTCTAAGTATGAAAACTGTGGAGGATCTGCTCTCCCCAAATAGATGAAGACGCCTTCTGGCGGCCATTATCCTACTAGGAGTCCATTCTGTCTTATTTCAACACTTGCTTTCCTTCAGCTGAAGATTTTCTGGCAACAGCATAAGCTAGACAAATCATCATTGAAGTGTCAATTTCCAACCCCTCCCCCCCCCAGATTTATCATCTACCTCTTGGGTGGCAAATTTCAGCATTTCCCACAGAGAACATGGTTTTTTCATCTAGATGCTTGTATTAAGTCCATTCCCAGCTGACTGGAGATACTGGAAGGGCTCAATCCCCAATGATTAGTTCCTTTCCAGAGTGTGAATTATCACTCAGCCAGTAGTTGTATAAATTACTTCCAGATTCATGAGGGGATCAATTTTAAAATAACTTTTATCCTTGCTCCCTGATATACAGATAGTCTCAGAATGTAAGAAGCTGGCACACGAAAGAGACTGATTATTATTTATTTTCATTTTTGGATCAGTTTGAAATTTTTTTTCTTGAGGAAGTTTGAGATGAAATTACTTTAGAATTAGATAATTACTCTCCATTGTATTTGATTGCAACAACTAGCCAGAAAGAAGGTGGTCTCAGCACCAAGTTTTCTTCCAAATGTTAGCACCCATGGCTCTTCACCTATTTGTGACTCTTTAACGTTGGTCATTGTTTTTAAAATGTATTCTATAAGTTTTTTCTTAATCAATGTATATTTACCCTTGTATAAAGAGATTTCTTAGAGTAATTATACCTGAGATTGTTTCAAGAACTGGCTGCTTGACTTGATAATTCAGTTCCTGGATTGATTCTCAATGATGAATCCCAGTAACCTACTTTTCCTCTAGACCACCCTCTGTTCCGCTACATTGCTTCAGAAACAAAGCTGTACATACTGGGGTTGAAGATTAGTCTATTTGACTATGAAATTTAACAGATCAATGGCTCATTCTCAGAGATATTTAGGAAGAATTCACTTTCTGGATAGACAAAGAGGCAACAACCCTCAATTATATGTTAATTTCATATAACTTCCTGACTGATGTTTTTGCCCTGGTTCCTCATCTAGATTATGATTAGCTCTGTCTTATTGTTCTTTCAACCATATCCCCAAAGATGAAAATCAGCTCAGCAAATCCAGTCTGATATTTCACTTGAGAGATATATTTGACCTACAGTATATTGTAAAAAAATCTGCAGACACTGCCATCCAAATTTTAAACTTCTTTACAAGCCTTTACCTAAATCTTGGCTGCCTATATAGCATGTGGAATGTTGGCATTTATAACTTAAGAGCAAATGACATCGGTCACATTATTCTTTTTGTTCCGGATTAATCTGAAGGCATAATCATCAAATACAATTGCAGTGTCTGCTTATGATACCTCTTCCTTTATGAAGATAATTGCAAGTTCAAACTTTCAAGCTCATACATATTTGATTCTGTGAATGATAGCTCTTTCAACATTTTTGATGAGTCAGTATTAGGGTTTGGGTCTGTTACTTTGGCTTCAGTTTTCTGGAGAAAATGTTCTGTTTTGATTCTGAATCAAATTTTGCAGTTCCCAAACCATTTTAAATTTTTGAGGGAAACATAGTTATATATAGGGAAACAGACTGTCAGCACATAGCTTGGGAACCCTGGGGAACTATGAAAGGATTACAGAGACAGTGGCCATGAACCAGGAACGTTTTGGAACCAATAGCTTAATCTTAACTTGAATGTTCATGTTCCATGTAGAGATAGTTTTGTTTCTTCCTCAAGTTTTGGCAGCAAATGATGTAGAATTCATTAAGTCTTTACATACAGATAATAATATCCTTATAGTAGGCTAAATCTGCCTCTTTACTGGTACAGAATATACAAAATTTAAGTTGAGGATGAACTCATATTTACTAAATATAAATTGTACAGGCATACAGTAATGGCCAAAATTGTGGAAATCTTTTGGGAAAAGTGTATTTTTGAGATGTGATGGCTAATAACACCACTTTTTTTGGAGTTTCAAGTCAATCATATTCCATGGCCTGGGAATAGCCCAGACTTTAACCCAATTGAAAATCTATGGAGCTGACTAAAGAAATTTGTTAATCAGAAGCGACCCAGCAAAAAAACCCAGTTAATAGAAGCAATCATTCAATCTTGGTTTCACATTCTAACAGCTGCAGAACCAAAAGACTTGGTTGACTCAGTGGGAAGACGTTGTAAATCCATAATTTGTGCTAAAGGTTATCTAACTAAGTATTAACTGATGTGATAATTTTTGTATATCTCGTTTTTTTCTATGTGTTTCACTTTTCTTCTTTATACTGTAGCTGCTATTCTAATAGCAAATTTTTCATTAAAATTACATTGCATTCTTGATTAAATTATGTTTCCAGTGATATATAATTTTGTGCTACTACTAAAAAAAAATGGTGTTATTAGCTAGTTTTAGAAAATACACTTTTCCCAAAAGGTTGCCACAATTTTGGCCATTACTCTATGCAAAAAAGAGGCTATTACCTTTCCAGAAGACTTTTTTTTTAAAATCTCATAAGCATCTTCAATCTTTTTTTTTTTTTGGTTATCAGAATCTTTCATTCTAATTTAAGGCATTTATGATGAAAGATAAAAAGTCTAAAGACACACTATCTTAGCTAACCATATAAAGCTCACATTTGCAATTTTTAAGGGCAGATCATTTCAGGAATGGTAGTGACGCCAAAGAATTGAAAAGCATCCTTTCTTCTCTTATGCTGTGTTCTTATGCTATGCTCTTACGTTTCTTATGCTGTTAAGCCAACACAAGGCAATCTGATTTTCTGTGGATCTTTTAACAAAGAGCCGGGGTAAGGAATGGAACTCTTTGTTTCTTTTTCTTTTTCTTTTTGTTCTGATACAGAGCTCAAGTAATAGCTTATACACCATATAAAATAGGCAGGCAATACAATTGCTGAACATGGTTTTTGACTCTGAAACCTAGCCTGAGGGAATATGCAAATTCGTTGAAGGTAATGACAGCACAGGGAACATGTATGAGAAGACAGAGGAAGTAACTGAAGCTAGGTGGCAAAGTTGATAGGAGGCAATAAGGTGAGGATGGGGGAAGAAGGACAAGACATTTGCTAATTGGATCCTACTGAATAACTGCCTTTATTCACAAGGTGACATATAGCTACCCAGAATAACTTTGGGTAAAATATATGAGAGCCAATGAGTTAGTGTCATGGCTCCACTTGGTTTGAATACCAATATCAGAAAGCAACTATCCAAATATATTTTTTTAAAAAGCTTTTCATGATTTTTCACAAACAGGAAACTGCTGTTATAATGACACAAATTCTATAAAGCATGAACAATGATATTAAACTATTTCACCCAGAATGTTGTACAAGTATGATAGCAATGCATCATTTGCTATAATTAGTAGTGAAATGGCCATAAATAAAAGAGATTTATTAGCAGCCTTCCACATCAGATTGAATTCAGATATTTCCTGCCCAAAAGTATATCCAACAAAAAATTCAAGCCATTGTGAACCTGAATGTGAATCTTACCTTCTCTATCCCTAGCAACGTTCTAGTTCTTTCTTCCTCCACTACCTTATTCTTTAAGGTAAATCAAATTAGAATAGAATAGAATAGAATAGAATAGAATAGAATAGAATAGAATAGAATAGAATTTTATTGGGCAAGTGTGATTGGAATTTGTCTTGGTGCATATGCTCTCAGTGTACATAAAAGAAAAGATACGGTTCATCAAGAATCATAAGGTACAACACTTAATGATAGTTATAGGGTACAAATAAGCAATCAAATCATACTAGGAAACAATCAGTATAAATCGTAAGAATACTAGCAACAAGGTACAGTCATACAGTCATAAGTGGGAGGAGATGAGTGATAGGAACCATAACAAGATTAATAGTAGTGCATTAATTAACTAATACCAGATATTTAAACAGACATATTGTTTTCAAAGACTATAATGATTCTATCAAATAAAATTAAAAGTCTCTGAGACTGAAAATACCTTTAGTCCAAATGATGACGTTAATAACTATTATAATAATAAATGTTGCTAATGGATGACAAATGACAAATTGTGTTTATATTTTAGTACAGAATCCACTTATTATCAACTTTTAATATAATGTAAAGATCCCAGTATCCATCCAGATTAGCCATAAAATCACTTTTTAAAAATAATTTTCAGATCTGGATTATCGCATAGGTTCAGTTGAATGTCAAAATGGTTTTTTTTATAGAAATAATATGTTACAGTTTTCAAATCAACATGAGACATAGCAACACAAGACACAGAAATCTATTATATTTTGACCCCAAATAATTCAGTTAACTTAATATTTCAATAATTGATGTTATGAGAAATCATAACAATCATAACAAATCATAACAATTTAAAGCCAATTTTAGCTTTAAAAGCTTCTTCAGCAGGTAATTTTTATTATGTAAATCTGAGTAAAATTTTAAAGATTGAAACTTTGTCTTCTAGACACCTGTGTATTCTACCGTTCATATCTCTAATGACTGAAAAAATTTCTAATGTGTATGTGTGTGTGCATCTGCATGTGTGCACACTTCTGTTAGATCTTTCAACATTTCCCCAGTAATTTTACATAAATGTGTTGGCCTAAATTAGGTTTGCTATGATAAAATATTATTCAACTCATACTTAGTTGACAAACCTGCCTGTGCAGGCTGGTGGTGGGACATATGGTCATCTATCGCCAAAGAATTTTTAATTTATCTTTCAAATTAATCTTATATTAGTCTTATGGGCCTCCCATTCCAAAATTAAGAAACTGGCATTAAATTCAAGGTATTACAATCTCTCAGAATTTGCCTGCTTTACAAATTCACTGTCATTGAAATACAAGCTCTCAGATATTTTAGTAAAATTATTATACTCAATATAAAATAGGCAGGCAATACAATTGCTGAACATGGTTTTTGACTCTGAAACCTAGCCTGAGGGAATATGCAAATTCGTTGAAGGTGATGACAGCACAGGGAACATGTATGAGAGGACAGAGGAAGTAACTGAAGCTAGGTGGCAAAGTTGATAGGAGGCAATAAGGTGAGGATGGGGAAAGAAGGACAAGACATTTGCTAATTGGATTCTACTGAATAACTGCCTTTATTCACAAAGTGACATATAGCTACCCAGAATAACTTTGGGTAAAATATATGAGAGCCAATGAGTTAGTGTCATGGCTCCACTTGGTTTGAATACCAATATCAGAAAGCAACTATCCAAATATATTTTTTAAAATCTCATAAGCATCTTCAATCTTTTTTTTTTTTTTTTTTTGGTTATCAGAATCTTTCATTCTAATTTAAGGCATTTATGATGAAAGATAAAAAGTCTAAAGACACACTATCTTAGCTAACCATATAAAGCTCACATTTGCAATTTTTAAGGGCAGATCATTTCAGGAATGGTAGTGACGCCAAAGAATTGAAAAGCATCCTTTCTTCTCTTATGCTGTGTTCTTATGCTATGCTCTTACGTTTCTTATGCTGTTAAGCCAAAACAAGGCAATCTGATTTTCTGTGGATCTTTTAACAAAGAGCCGGGGTAAGGGATGGAATTCTTTCTTTCTTTTTCTTTTTCTTTTTGTTCTGATACAGAGCTCAAGTAATAGCTTATACACCATATAAAATAGGCAGGCAATACAATTGCTGAACATGGTTTTTGACTCTGAAACCTAGCCTGAGGGAATATGCAAATTCGTTGAAGGTGATGACAGCACAGGGAACATGTATGAGAGGACAGAGGAAGTAACTGAAGCTAGGTGGCAAAGTTGATAGGAGGCAATAAGGTGAGGATGGGGAAAGAAGGACAAGACATTTGCTAATTGGATTCTACTGAATAACTGCCTTTATTCACAAAGTGACATATAGCTACCCAGAATAACTTTGGGTAAAATATATGAGAGCCAATGAGTTAGTGTCATGGCTCCACTTGGTTTGAATACCAATATCAGAAAGCAACTATCCAAATATATTTTTTTAAATCTCATAAGCATCTTCAATCTTTTTTTTTTTGGTTATCAGAATCTTTCATTCTAATTTAAGGCATTTATGATGAAAGATAAAAGTCTAAAGACACACTATCTTAGCTAACCATATAAAGCTCACATTTGCAATTTTAAGGGCAGATCATTTCAGGAATGGTAGTGACGCCAAAGAATTTTTAATTTATCTTTCAAATTAATCTTATATTAGTCTTATGGGCCTCCCATTCCAAAATTAAGAAACTGGCATTAAATTCAAAGTATTACAATCTCTCAGAATTTACCTGCTTTACAAATTCACTGTCATTGAAATACAAGCTCTCAGATATTTTAGTAAAATTATTACACTCAATATAAAATAAAATAAAAAAACCCCCAAAAAAAACCGTAGCTGAAGGGGAAAGAGTGGGATAAATTAAAAAAAAACATAACTCGACCTTACACTTAGTTATTAGGTAAGATATAGGAATAAGCCAAAGATTGATGCACAATGGAAACAGAAATCCAAAGAAGAAAAAGGTCTAAAGGTTTCTGCTTTAAATACTGTTAGAAAGTTCTCTATCAAAGAAAGTATTTTATAACAGGGAAACGTATACAATGAAAGGCTTATTTTCTCATCTGCAACTTCCTTAATAAAATATGGATAAATAGATAATTTATTTGTTTATTTAGGACCTCACTCCTACTAAGATCTTACTGATACTGGTGTAGAATTACAAAAGTTCCATCTCTAACATACAAAAATAGAACAATAGTAATATTTGAAGTAGTTCCTGCCCCTGATTTTTATTTAATGGTAATTTTAATCACAGGCAATACTTGAAATAAGAAATCAGAAAGTACAAAAAGATCTCTAGAAAAATCCATAAATTCTGTCAAGTAAGTTTGTTTAGCAATATTCTCAATGCCAGCCTCACAAGAGTTTTTTTTTAATGAAATAGAAACTTCAGGAGACAACTATGTTTCTCACAAAGTAGGATCCGGTTTCATTTATTATTATTATTATTATTATTATTATTATTATTATTATTATTATTATTATTATTATTATTATTATTTTGCTCCAAAAGATGTATTACTGTGTATCAGGGAAACACAGTAATATAATTATTTTAATATGTATTTGACAAAATAAAATGAATAGAATAGAATAGAATTCTTTATTGGCAAAGTGTGATTGGAATTTGTCTTGGTGCATATGCTCTCAGTGTACATAAAAGAAAAGATACCTTCATCAAGAATCATAAGGTACAACACTTAATGATAGTTATAGGGTACAAATAAGCAATCAAATCATATGACCATTACCAGTTTGAGCTGAAAACCATTTACCGTATATACTCGAGTATAAGCCGAGGTACCTAATTTTACCACAAAACTGGGAAAACTATTGACTCGAGTATAAGCCGACCCGAATATAAGCCGAGGTGGGAAATGAGGCAGCTACTGGTCAATGTAAAAATAAAGATAGAGCCAAGTAAAATAACATGAATATTTATTTGAACGAAAACAATAAAAGTGCAAAAGGGGAAGGAGGATTCCCAGCTTTAGAAAATTTAGAACTACGCCTTTGGTATGACCTGAGCATAGCTCATAAAATTATCTGCTACAATGTACTTCCTATCAATGACTACTTCAGCTTCAACCACAACAATACACGAGAACACAATAGATTCAAACTTAAAGTGAACCTCTCCAATCTAGATTGCAGAAAATGTGACTTCAGTAACAGAGTTGTTAATGCCTGAATGTGCTACCTGACTCTGTGGTCTCTTCCCAAAATCCCCAAAGCCTTAACCAAAGACTATCTAGTATTGACCTCACCCCATTCCTAAGAGGTCTGTAAGGCGTGCATAAGAGCACCAGCGTGCCTACCGTCCCTGTCCTAATGTTCCCTTTAGTTGTATTCCTTTTATGTATTCAATTCATGCTTATATTTATATAATTATTTAATATGTATTTGACAAAATAAAATGAATAGAATAGAATAGAATAGAATTTTATTGGCCAAGTGTGATTGGACATACAAGGATCTACCACTTCTTTGGATGCCCTTCCCAAATTGAACACTGCAAGCATGAAAATGAGTCCTCCTTTAGCTTCCAAGGGACCAGGGTGCCTCTGAAGGTCAGTGCTCTAAGTACTAAGAACCCAGCACAAATCTAAGCCTGTATGCACACCAACAGTGAAAATACCCTGCACAGTGTCTCTTGGAAGAGAAGGTTAATTTTCATAGGCGTTGGGGTGGGTCTTTTTTTTTTTTTTTGGCAGGGCAATAAGGGTCTCTAATATCATTAAACCCACTTTAGAAGTCTCTGTGTGTGTGTGTGTGTGTGTGAGAGAGAGAGAGAGAGAGAGGAGGCTCCGGCTGAGCAAAGCGGCGGCGGGGAGGCCGCGGGGGAAACGCGGGAAGTAGTCGGAGATCTGCTTGATGGGGCGGATGGGACCTGGGCAGACGTCGATGGCCATGTGCTCCTGGATGCTGATGGGCGGCTTGTCGCCTTTGCGGTGGCTCATGCAGGTGGCGCCCGGGGAAGGAGGCGGCTGCGGGGGCTGCTGCGGGAGCCGCTGGTGCTGCTGGTGCTGTTGATGCTGCTGCCGCCGCCGTTGCTGCCGCCAGGAGAGGCCGTCGCCAGCCCGGCCCTGCCGCGCCGAGCGCCCCGGCCACGCTGCTGGCTGCTGGAGGAGGGTGGAGGGAGGGACGGGAGGCGAGCGGCGGCGGCGGGCGGCGGGCGGCGGACGGCGGACGGCAACGGGTGGGCGGTGGAGGGTGATGTCACGGCTCTGCCCAGCCCTGCCCAGGCGAGGCCAGCAAAGGGCAGGCGAAGGCGACCGAGGCGGGGCTCGCAGCCCAGCTGAGCCGCTACGGAGGGAGGGAGGCGGGCCGGCTAGGCTCCGGGAAGGCAAAACGGGAGGCGTTCGTCCACCGGGATAGACTGCTGGGATCCACCGGGATAGACTGCTGCTGGAGCTGGAGGCTCGAAGGAAAGGGAAGGGAGAGGGGGGTGGTGGAGCTCAAGGTTCTTTAGCCCTAGACACCTGCCCCGCTAGAGAAGGGAGGGAGATCGGGCCGGCCAGTCTCCGGGAAGGTAGACGGGCCGGATTCTTACTTCGGGATAGACTGCTGCTGGAGCTGGAGGCTCGAAGGAAGGGGAAGGGGAGGGGTGGCTGAGGACGGGCTCGTTTAAGGCTCTTCCAAAGCAGCCCTGCTAAACCGCTACGGAAGGGAGGGAGAGCGGGGCCGCAGTAACTGAGAAAAGCCTGACGAGGGGCGGCTGGGCTACCTTCTGGCCTCGCGAGTCGGCCGTCCGTCCGTCCGTCACTTCTCGGCTCGGCAGCCGGTTTTGAAAAAGGTTCCGTCGCTGGGTTTCGGGACTTTTGTTTTTTTTTTTAAAAAAAAAACACCACCTTCCCCTTTTCTCCCTAGTTGGGGGCGTTTTCCCAGTTCCCTGTTTTTTCCGCCTTGCCTGTTGAGTTTTACCTGACAAGTTTCTTGCGCTTCCTCGACCTCCCTCCCTCCCTCCGTCCCTTTCCTTCCCCTCCCTCCCTCCCTGTCTTGTTTGTAGCCCCAGCGTCCCCTTTCGGTTGTATTTAAATCCAGAGCTTGAAACCTCCTCAGTGGGAGGAGAGGAAGCGTCGATTTGGCAGCTGACCGCACTTGCACGGGCTGGGTAAGGAGAGCCCTAGGCGGCCTGCGGCGCCGGGGAGGGAGAAAAGAAGAAGCAGCCAAGAAAAAGGGGTGGGGTGGGGAAATGAATTTAGGAGGCGGCGTGTGTGTGTGTGTGTGTGTGTGTGTGTGTGTGTGTGTGTGTCTGCGCGCCCGTCCGCGAGGAATGCCAGCTATTTCTTTGAAGGCGGGTGTGTAGCCAGGCGCCCTTCCTTCGCTTGAAACCCGGAGGGTTTTCACCTTCGCCCCGCGTGTGTATTTGTCAACAATTATAACTCTTCGGTCGGGGTCCCTTGCCTTGCCTCGCCTCTCCCTCGTGCCCTCTCTGTCAACGCTGTCAACAATTATAACTAACGCGCGGGTAATTGTGCGTGAGGGGGTGTGCGCGTGTGTCCACATAGGAATAAGTACGCATGCGCGCGCACTAACGAGAGCTAGCTGCCTGCGGTAGAAAGGACTCGCTGCAAGAGGAAGGGCTGAACGGCTTGGCTCGAGTATAAGCCGAGGGGGCGCTTTTCAGCACAAAAAACGTGCTGAAAAACTCGGCTTATACTCGAGTATATACGGTAAATAGAAAACAGTTAAAATTAAGACTAGTATCATGAATCATTTAGCATTTATGAATTTAATATACGTGTGAATATTAATTCATCACTCTATGTTGCTAAAAGACTATTCTTGTAGGAAAAAGGCCTTACAGAAAATAGTGTCATATTTTCCATCTTGGCAGTCAGATGAACCAGAAGTTGGCATACATCTAACTGATACTGACAGATAAATTTTTGATCGTTTTATTTTTGCCCTGTCTTCTAGTACCTTAGCATACAATTTGTGTAGCTCTGAAATTTGTCTCACGGTATTTTTCTTTTTTGGCGAGTCTTCTACAAATCTTACCCTTGAACACTTCATAACCATGCTTCTCCAAGAATAAACTTTTAGGAGTCCAAAAAATCCCTGTCCAATCTATTTTAGGAACACTAGCTACCCTTTTTTCTGAATTAAACAGTCCATCTTGCAGCCACTAGAGGTGTATAATTCCATGCTAGCCACGTTTAACTGCTTGCCATCATTTCCATTATGAAATTTCTCCCTAGATTTTTTTCTGATACATCATCCTGGCTGTTTTAGGTTTTCCTCTTTTGTACATTTAGACTCCTTCTCCATACGACAATGGACACATGTGAAAATGTGTTTATTGGATCACTGCAGTTAGTGAATGTGGCTTCCTTATTGACTGCTTGTCAGGAGGTTGCAAAAGGTGATCGCGACCCCAGGACAATGCAACCCATCATAAATATGAGCCAGTTGCCAAGCATCCTAATTCTGATCATATGACCCTGGAGATGCTGCAACAATCATAAGTGTGAAAAACGCTCATAAGTCACTTTTTCAGTACTGCTGTAATTTCAAATGTTCACTAAACAAACTCTTGTAAATCGAAGATTATCTGTAATCACCCTGTGTTTAATAACAAAATATATTAACATTTAAATTGGGAATTCCAGGAGGTCAGTCAAATAAGTTATAATTCTAAAGACACTTTAATTAAAAGGAACATAGGACAGTCTGCTAAGTATATCTAGCAAGTAAAATTAAACAGAATGTGAGATAATATTAAACATCACACACGCTCCAACTCTTTTTCTCTTTCTCTTAAACACAAACCAAGATAAATGCCAAACATACACAGACTGATTTTGACTTTCTGGTCATCAGCCTAGATTTTGTCATATTGTTTATACAATGGACCTGACTCTCATATAATTTTAATATATAAAGAATCTTACCATGATGTTAGAACCTATCCATTACAGCTTCATGTTGTGTTGAAACAGGCTGCTCTGGTTCACTATGGTTATTATATTTTGTGACCCAAGTTCATTCTCATTTCAAAATGTTAGTTCCTTCTTCCTGCATTCTTTGGACATCTAGACATCTACAGTGGCTATGATATTCACAAATAATGGATAGCTACAAAGCTAAGCCAAAAAGGGGAATTATATAGTGAAACAAAAAAGCACAAGAATTGTCTAATTGTATAATACTTATTTCAACATTAAATATGACATTTTTTTTGCATAAAGTCAAAAGCCAAATAAAAGATTTTGAGGGTGTAGAACAGTCATAGTTACGTACTTTGTTTCTTTTCTCAGTGCAAAATGTAAACTCTAAATAAATCTTAAAAGTAAATTAGTTAATAACCACAGAAAAGTAATAGAAAGTGACAACCTCATTTAGATTACTCTGTAATGAGCATGCTGGAATGTAATCCATCATGAATATATTCAGATGAAAGAATTTAATTAATGGTGAATCTTTAAGAAATGATATATGGTTAAACTAAAACTATATTTCAAGGTTATTGATAGGACACTGAAAGTTCTGTCTAATGCTTAGAAAAATATGTGCCGGAAGCTCCAATTGACTGCATGTGTTTAAGCAGAAGGTAAAACCATCAATCCTGGAAGTTGTGAGTTGGATTTCTGCTTTAAGCAGAGTTTTGATGGTATAAATGGCACATACCAACCCTCTTTATTCTTTGCCTTAATAATGGCTATATCAAAAGAACCAATGGTCCAATGCAACTATTTCCTTTCTGGAATATTGAATTTAATAGTAGTGAATGAGCAAATGTTAACTTGCTAAACATTTAACAAGTTAAGAAGTTAACTTCTTAGCCATGCAGCCAACCTATCAAAAGAATACCCCTACTGGTTTAATTTTATATGTGATCAACACAATCAATTTACAATTCTTGAAAAGTGGTTAACTTATTGTCATATTGATTACAGATTAGTAGTGCAACCATATCACTATGTTGCCTATCTATCCTGGCCTGGTTAATAAAGGGATTTCTATAGTTCTTACGTTCTTTTCATAAACTATTGAGTTTAGCTTTTAGACTAGCTAAAGGTTTGTTGATGCCAACTGGGCCTATAGGGCTTGGAGAGGATGACTGATGCCCTTTTCTTTCCTTCTTTTCTGCTCTGGGTTTATTTATTTTTCTGTTTTTTTTATGTTGTGCTGCTTTTGTTTAGTTTTGTTTTGGCATTCTTTGTTTTTAAATGTTTTAACAGTGCTGCTGAGAGTTGAGCAGCATATACATTATTATAGTTGGGTACATGGTCAGGTACTTCAATTTCTTTGTCCTAGGTAGATCTTAGCAATTCTTCCAGATCTATTTCTATAAATACTTTATTTCAATTATAAATCAACATTGGTATGCTAGCCTCTATCCTGTTATTTCTGAAAAAAACAGCAGTGGTATATTGACAACTGTTTTATTATTGTTATCTGTCCACAGCAATGTGAACTCACAGCTCCCACTTTTATAGCTGGTGTTGGCCTTCATACACATTGAGTTCCTCCCAAGAACCTAGGATGTTGTAACAAATCAGCACAGTATATGTATGGATCAAAAAAGGCTGTCCTTTTCTAGTTGACAGATGTCAATTTTGCCAATGTGCAGATTGCTATCCATTTTTTGTTGTTGTTATGGTATCCAGTGTACTTCTAATCACTGGGCCCACCATGGCTGGTTTATGCCATAGTCTTTCCACTTAGATTTTCAGATCATAACATTATGGTTTATTGCAGTCAGCCAGATGTTTAGCAATAGCAATAGACTTATATACCACTTCACAGTGCTTTACAGCCCTCTCTAAGCAGTTTACAGAGTCAGCATATCGCCCCCAACAATCTGGGTCCTCATTTTACCAACTTCAGAAGGATGGAAGGCCGAGTCAATCTTGAACCTGGTGAGATTCGAATTGCCAAATTGCAGGTAGCCGGCAGTCAGCAGAAGTAGCCTGCAGTACTGCACTCTAACCACCTGCACCACCTTGGATCTTAGGCTGCATTTGGCATTTTTATCTACTATCAAGTGCTTCCTAAGGATCTTCAGTAGGCGGATGTGGTTGTTTGATTACATTAAAAGTATTGTTGCAGCTGTTGCAAGTAAAGATGCCTTTTGCAATTGATTGATGGTTTGTATTATTATTATTATGGTTGGTTGTCTACTCAGTTAAATATTTAGGCTGTATTTGACAATTTTATCCATCTATTGAGTCCTTCCCAAGGAGTTACGATGGTGATGATGATAATGATGTGTATCACTTTATGCCACTCTTTCTCAGACATCCACCTCTACCAGTCTTGACTTGCGTTGCAGCAGCTAGTTGCTTTTTGCTGCCTGATCTCTTTGGTGTGGTTGGTCACTGCAGTGGATATTCTTTGCTATATCTCACTGGGGCCTCTTCAGTAGCTTCTCCCACTGACACTTTTCTGGTATGACCAACGAGTGGATTGTTTAGACCCTCCATTTTAGGCCTTTGTATTCCATCACTACTGGATCTCCTCCTGACCTTGATGCAGTCTTTTCTCCATGGTTTTAGCTGCTGCAACTTTAGACAAACTCAGCCCATTATTTTTATTTCCCCCTCCTCTCCTCAGCAACTCAGCTTTCAGTTTAATTCAGCTTCAGCTGTGCTCAGCTCTTCAACTCAAAGGAAGACTTTCAGTTCTCTTCAGGCTCCAACAGCATCTCATTCATTTCAGTTGCAGCTGCAGGAAAAAATTCTCTGCCCTATTTCTCTTTGAAATTCCTCTAAGCGGGAGGTTTTAAAACCTGGATGAGCATTCCTGTCTCCGCTCCACAAATATACGCTTTAAAAATCACTGAGCAGCTACAATTTATTCATTTTTGCCTTTCCCTAGTAAAGATTGTCCCCACTAACTTAGTTTGTTTAGTTAAAGTGTGGGGCCTTGGAATTTGATTTTTTAAACAGCTATTAGCAAAGAAATGAACATGAATTAGGGAAACTAACAATTTAAAAAATAGATTTGTAATGGCATTTTAAAAGCAAATGCTACCTTTTTCTACAACATTCCTACAATAATCTTTAATCACTGTTTCTTCTAAAATAAACTAGGGTCACAGTCTTTAACCAGTAAATCTCTGCACACTTAACTTATAATTCATTTTCTCCATGAATAAGTGATTAATTTTATGTATGACCACATTCACTCAGTAGAATAATTTGTATCAGAAACTGATTTCCTATATTAACCTTTATTTATTGTAATTGGAATAAATTACAAATACACTTTTCAGCTTCCTATATATCTTAAAGTTTACATTTAAGTAATTATAGAATAGCCTTTTCAAATGACAGATTAAATATTTGTTATAATGAAATATGCTACAAAATAGATTTTGAAAGATCCCCATTTCTCAAAGGTTTTGTCCTATAATGAATAATAATCAGCTTGAAACATATTTTACTGTATTGTGAATTTTTTTTCAATAGCTTTTGGCTGGATATTATCTGACCTTTAAAAAAAAAGACCGGAAAGACATATTTTTGAATTTTGTAAAATTTTGCTCAGAAATAAATAATTGTGATAGATAGATAGATAGATAGATAGATAGATAGATAGATAGATAGATACAGATAGATAGATAGATAGATAGATAGATAGATAGATAGATAGATAGATAGATAGATAGATAGGTAATGCTATTCATTAATATAGGCTTAATATTCTAGACTAAATTCTATACAAATATGTGGGGATGTACCTGAATGACATACAGATTTTTTCATAAGATCCCTCTTTACATGAGATTTATGTCATTAATGTCCTGGAACAACTTTGAAAACACCACCTTTTTGCTAAATTGGAAAAAAATACATGTCCTTCTTCAAGGACATTTGAGTTATTGTTTCTTTGCAGAAAGAGTACAGAAACAACAGTTAAGATGCAATCAGTTCTCATATGGCAACAGTCTAGAAATGTGATTCATACCATTATTTTTGGCTTTGCCAATGTTTATAGAAGAGTCATCCCTAATTTTGCAGAATACACAACTGCTGGTTCTACTTCTGGCAAAAGGACATAGATTTCAGTGGTCTACTTAAGAACAAGTCACTTTCCAGGAATTGAAAAATCTCTCTTCATTCCAGCCACTATTCAGGCACCCAGATTCTGGTTGCCCCTTTTTGTGCAAAATGATGCCTTTGATTCTGTTTTGTTTGTTTTTGTTCTACAGAGGATAGAAGGACCTTTTGCTTTGTGTCTTTTATTCCAAATTTCTTTTCGTAGCTGAAAGGAGCTGTGATATTTTCAATAAAGGTCACCAGCCAAAAATGCAACATTCCAACATGAAAGTATTTCTTGGAGGGAGTAACCCACCCAATAAGATAAGAAGAATTTTTTAATGTATCTCATGTTCTTATTTAATAGAATATACTGTCACATGCACTGCTAAGCAGACCTGAATATGATTTTCCTTGCTCATCAATGATTTTGAAACAAAGCAAATGTAACCTCCCCCCCCCGCAAATTGGGCAAGGCTGTGTACAAAAGATGGTACCAAGATTGTGATGATGGTGGTGGTGTATCTTTCTACTAAGGTTTTACCATTATAGCAAACATATGAAAATTACAATAAAAAAACTAGAAATTTACTAGATGTGATTCTGTTATCTTAGTAGGAAAATTTATATAAAATATAGTAAAGCAAAGTACTCCTACATATCTGTTAAGAGGAATTTCCTTAACATTTATACAGTACTGCCAGGTTTTTTTTATGTTAATGGCAGTCACTGAAGCCACACCAAATCCACTAACAACGAAGCAGCAGAATTGAGTATATCATTTTCCCCCCAGATTTCTCTCCTTGACTATTGCCCTAAAATATGTTTACTTATTTATTTATTTTTGTCACACAGTATATATAAACATAAGCATGAAACAACTATACAATACATAAGCATATATATGAGTATGAGGATGTAATAACTATATTAATTGGATATACGAAGGAAAACAATAGGACAGGAATGGTAGGCACGTTTGTGCTCTTATGCATGCCCCTTACAGACCTCTTAGGAATGGGGTGAGGTCAATGGTAGATAGTTTTTGGTTGAAGCTTTTGGGATTTTGGGAAGAGACCACAGAGTCAGGTAGTGTATTCCAAGCATTAACAACTCTGTTACTGAAGTCATATTTTCTGCAATCAAGATTGGAGTGGTTAACATTAAGCTTAAATCTATTGTGTGCTCGTGTATTGTTGCAATTGAAGCTGAAGTAGTCTTTGACAGGAAGGACATTGTAATAGATGATTCTATGAGTTAAACTCAGGTCATGTCAAAGGCAGCGTAGTTCTAAATTTTCTAAACCCAGGATTTCAAGTCTGGTGGCATAAGGTATTGTTGTATTCAGAGGAGCGGAGAACTATTCTTGTAAAATATTTCTGGACACGTTCAATTGTATTGATGTCAGAAATGTGGTATGGGTTCCAAACAGTCAAGCTGTATTCAAGAATTGGTCTAGCAAATGTTTTATATGTTCTGGTTAGTAGTGTACTGTTTTTGGAGAAAAAGCTACGCAAGATTAGGTTTACAACTTTTAAAGACTTTTTTGCGATGTAGTTACAGTGGGCTTTGGACTTAGATCATTAGATATGAAAACTCCAAGATCTTTAACAGGGTGGGGGTCATCAGTAAGGTAATGTTCATCAAGCTTGTACTTAGTGTTTAGGTTCTTTTTTCCAATATGTAAGACTGAGCATTTGCTGATTGAGATTTGTAGTTGCCAGGTTTTAGACCATTCAGATAAGAAGTCCAGGTCTTTTTGGAGGATAGCTGTATTGTTGGTGGTGTTAAACAGTTTGACATCATCAGCAAAGAGAACACAATTACTTGTTACTGGACATATTGCTGAGAACCTATAAAATCTAGTTTATCCCACATTGATATTATTTCTAACTTGCTAGTTAGGGTAAGTCATGTTTAAAAATGCACAAAACCAAAACATTGTTTTATTTTGAACCCTGAACAAATCATCACATACTAATTTTCTGCTGAACTGTGATTGACATGCATGGTTTTGAGAGAACAAAAACCCAGAATTATTTGGTTCCTGTGCAAACTAAAATATGCAAAATCTGAAGGAGCAAACAGAGCAAGGTTGGCATACATTGCACCTTTTCACTTCTCTCAGTTGCTTTCAGAAATGCATAATTACCCCACTCATACTTCCTGATCTTCCCAGTGCCTTCTCTCACTTCTTTCAGCTGCCAATATATTCTAGTAGCCTCTCGCCCTGCTTCTTTTTCAATCTTCCCATTGCCTTACCTTGTTCTCTCTTGGATGGGTAGGATAATGGCTGAGTTCAAGAATACACTCTTGAAGTCCATTCACTTCATACGTCTCACTAAGTTGAAAGCATATTCTAGAGCAGCCATCTACAACCTAGTGCTTTTTACAGCTGTTGCACATTTGCAGTGACCAGTTCCATGCTTTTCTATTTATACTGAAATAAACTTGAAAAACTCCCTGTTGGGGAATAGCACTGTAAAAGAGTGAGGGTGAAGGTTCGTTCTGCGAGCTTGTGGGTTGATTTCTGAACATTTCATTACCAGGCTAGGTAACATCTTCAGCAGAGTTTAGGGATGTCAGTGTTCTTCTATTTATGTTTTATGTGGTCAATATGTCTTGTGATGGGTCAGATGTGAGTCATCAGTGGGAGTCTTGTGATGGATCTTGTGATAGGGAGGTTACATCAGGTGAGGATCATTGGGAGGTGAACACTGGGTGGGCTTGTGTGGGTTAGTTTAGGCTCAATGCTGTCTCTGGTTAGCTGTGCAGTTGGTTTGGATTCTGAGAGGTTCGTAGGCTGCTTATAGGTCAGTGTGTCTGTTTATAGAATTGCTTGTGGACTGCCAGGTTTCAATGAACTCATGAGTGTGGCCGGTGGTAGCATGATTTTTGTGTTGCTCCAATTGCATTGGTGCTGTTTTGTGTCAGTATGGGATCTTGTGTTGACTACCAGCTGGTGTTCATGGATCCTGGTTTTTAATTAACGTGATGTTTGTCCCATCTAGAATTGGTTGCAATTGTTACAATTACAATGCTGATCTGAATCATGTACTGAGTAGGGCAGACATATCATTCAATCAATCAATTAAATAAATAGTTAAGAAAGATAATAACATCTGAATTGGAAGTAATTTTGTTGACTTTAAATACATGGACCAGAGGTAAAATTCGACCGGTTCAGACCGATTTGGGTGAACCGGTAGGGATGATTTGAATCGGTTCACCGAACCAGTAAAAACTATCCCTGGTTGTGCCCACCCATGTCTGCCCGGTCACCCAGTCACCACTCACCCCTTCCAGCTACTCACTTGCCCCTCCCGGCCACTTGCCCCATTCAATGTTAAATGCTGCAGCAGAGAGAATCTGAACTTTTCTCCTTCCATTCACAGCCTATCCCTTTAAGGTAGTCCTTAGGAGGCAGGGCACCAGGGAGGAACCATAAAGGAAGCAGCAGCTCTGCTGTGAATGGAAGGAGAAAAGTTTGGCTTCTCTCTGCAAGAGCATTCAACATTAAATGCTGCAGCAGAGAGAATCCAAACTTTTCTCCCTCCATTCACAGCAGATCTGCTGCAGCCTGTCCCTTTAAGGTAATCCCCGGGAGAAAGGGGCTGGAGGTGGGGTTGGGACCATAAAGGGAGCAGCAGCTCCACTGTGAATGGAGGGAGAAAAGTTCAGCTTCTCTTTGCCACAGCATTCACTGTGATCCTTTCTGGTGCTCACACCCATTTTTTTTTACCAGGTTCTGTAAGTGTGGCTTGGTGGTGGTGGGGTGTCACGTGACTGAGTTGCTGTGGCCATTGAGTGACATCGAGTTGGCCATGCCCACTCAGTCGCAGGACACCTCCCCACCAAGCCACACACACAGAACCGGTAGGGAAAAAAATTGAATGTCACCACTGACATGGACTAAATATTTGCTTGTTGCGTTGTTCTTATGTACAGAACTGAATTTTCCATTGATGCATCTAAACTGAATTTTCATATAAGGCCAAAATCTAAGCATTAAATTGCATTATATATTAGGAGAATGACATACTACACCATATGGAAACATTTTACTGACCAAGGTTTGTTTTAAAATCATAGTGGTTTGTTTAAAAAAATCAAGTAAACCAACTAAGATTATAAATCATACTAATTGAGTTCTAAATCTTTCTAAGTTATTCTTCATAAATACAATATATATATACAATATCTTCATACAATAAAATATCACATTACCTTTTAATAAGCTAAAATAATATATACATTATTCATCTGATCCATATACATATTCGGTTGTATGAATTAGACTTTTTAGATTTATTTACTTCTTATTACTTCTTATTTATTCTTGATTTAGATCAAGGATACACACACACAGACAGACATACACAGACAGACACCCACACACAGAAACCGGTTGGAGTAAATTCTAGTTTATTGATCCATACAAGATAGACAGCTATAGGGTAGGGTTGAATACTTGCCATTTCTCTTAAACAGATAAAATAATTAGGTAGTTTATTGCATTTATTAGTAAAAGGGGATGACATTTCTCTGTTCAGTCTGGCGTTAATTTGTTCTTATTGCACCCTTGTTGATAGCTTCATAAATCTAATTTAGCAGCACAGTGATAAAAAATATAAAAGTAACAAATGAATCAAACAAATAAATATTCAGATGACATTGTTATTTTTTCACAGTATTGACTTTCCAATTTGCAGACAATCTGGGTTTCTAAAACCAAACTTCTCTTAAGATATATTAACATATTTACAGATCTTAAATTCTAAATCTATTTTTAAAGAAAAACAATTCATAAAATTGCTTTATAAATTATGACCTATTATATTCTGTATTTAACATTTTAGAAACTGCATAAATAAAATTCAGTAATTAAACTTGATAATAGTTTCATGGTGTTGCATATGCTGTAATGATAGTTTATCTTTCAGGAAGAATGGACTATAATTTTAAGGCCTCTGTAATATATGCAGTTTTAATTGGTAAGAAAAAAAATTTCTTATGTCAGTAGAATTCTATTTACTCTGCACTCCTGAAAATATAAACTGTGCCCAAAATTATTGAGCAGACAAAATCTCAAATAAATGAATCACAGGTTGTACTGCACAGATTGCATTGCATGTTGCTTCATGATTGTCATGAATCATTTCATGTCATTCCAGCAGCATTTGTAACTTTGAATGGTCACTGAATGAATGATTGCCAATCACTATGAGTGATTGGCAATCACTCATTCAGTGACCATTCAAAGTTACAATAGTGCTGAAAAAAAGACTTAAGATTGGTCCTCAAAACTGATTACTTGTACATTTATCCCACCAAAGAGATCTGTCACATTCTCATAGTTTTATCTGCTTAGTGTTGAATTATTCACACATGGTTGCATGCTTTTCTTAGCCATAACTTTAACTCAATATTCATCTCATATAAAGCATTCCATAATTCAAGCCTGTAATGCATGGTGAAATGAAATCTGTTCCCAGGTATAGATTTAAGGGGCCTGGTTGTGAACCATGTGGTCATCATTTGTAAAATTTCTGGCTGGCTTCCAACAAGCAAAGTCGATAGGGGAAGCTATTTGTTTAATGACTGCATGGTTCACTTAACTGAAGTGATTCGCTTAACGCTGACAAAAAAAGTTTGCAAATTGGGGGAAAACTCACTTAATAACTGCCACTTAGCAACAGAAATTTTGAGCTCAAAATGGCTGTAAGTCTAGGACTGCCTGTTTTATATTTTCTACAGTTTGCAGCTGCCCAGATTGAGCACAGTGAAAAACTACTCATATTCTTGAAATATATTGAGTTCCAGATGAGGAAGGACAAGCTAAGATAGCTCCAAATGAAAAGAAATAATGACCATGGCTAAGACTGAAGGGCTGGTGAATAGACTGGACCCACATAACGTTTCCAGATAAGGAGAAGATGGGGTACTGCCCACTTGTTCCCACAAAAAGCTGCTTTTCATGAAGAGACTGAGCATAGGGAGATGAAGCGAACCATCATGCTTTCAAACATAGTAGACCCTTTTAAAGGACCCTGAGTTCATTCAGTCACTCTCTAATCACTTCAGAAATTATTCAAATACCTTAAGGACATTAGAGATCTTCAAAACAATAAGTTTGAAAAACCACCTGGTGAATCTATCTTCATTCTTAAATAAAAGCTTAAGAACTTTAAAAATTAGAAATAAACAGCAAAAACCTAAATAAGAATCTGATTTAGGAAACATAAACAAATTTAGCAACCAAACAAACTTGGAATAATGGAATATTAGGACTTTTGCTATAAGATTAAATGAACACATTTGTGGGAATCAGTTTGTTTAGTCTATCTAAACAAATCAGGATTAAAAAGGTAATTTGAGGCTTTCTGATTCAGAAATTGAAAACCCTCTTTTCTGTCTTTGGTTCACATTGGCACATGTAAAATGCTAAAAAATGTTTTGACATTTCAAATATTTCAGGAGATGGGGTCAAAAAATAGCTGCTTCCGTCTTAACTATGATGCATGCTTCTATGAATAGATTAGGTCCAAAACATATTATAGGAGAAATTGCTGATGTAAAAGAAAACATCTTGGAAAATTTTACAAGATAAAGAGATGAAACAATTTTGCTTAATGCAGAAATATCAGAACATACAGAATTTGCAGAAATACTGGAAAATAAGAAGAGAAAACAACTAAAATAGAAATACAAAATAAACTGGCCTGAATAAGGACTTTTTACTGGATCTACAAAAGAAATTTGTTAAAGTCTTAAAGAAATTTTTGAAATGGAGAAAAGAACAATGGAAGAGAAATGAAATCCTATAATAGCATCTAAATGAAATAAAGATTAAATTTTTTAGAAGCAAAAGGATTTTATTTGTTGATTAAGGCAAAAGTATATGTTTGTATAAATCTGAGGTTCCTTTACATACTGTTTGCTGACACTAAGACTTAAATGTTAATGATTAACAAATTTGCTTAAGGATAAGTGTTGCTTTATGGAAAGAAGAGATATTTGCATGTAATCTTACAGGAGATGAACCTGCTTCTACTTGTGATGAAGACTGGAAGCTACTATATATATATATATTTCTCTTTTCTGTACACCATTAATAAATTGGTTGCATTTTCTCTTACTATTGTTATTAAAATTTCCAATACTTTTTTAAAAAAGAAAACTTGAAATATATTATTATGTCTCCTATTCTGAGATCCAAAACATATTAGGGCCATATTAGGACCATATTAGGATTCATGTCAATTCATTGAACAAAAGGACTTCTTTTGTTTATTTATATTCTATAAGTAATTAAAAGGAATTATAACTTTTTATAAAATAAGCAGTATTTTTTTAATTTTTACAAACGGTAAGATAATTCTTGTTTTCCTTAGATATTGCAAGTAAATATAATAATGAAATTGCCTTTGAAGCAGAAGACAGTGTGTTAAAAATAACCACAGAAAACCAGGTGAATTTTACAATCAGCTAACATCAAAATTCTGTATGCATTTACCATTTACTACTTACACATTTTTAATTGCTGTTCTGCAGCAAATAAAAGAAACTAAATGTGTTACATGGGAATGAGGGAAAGAAAAAAAATCAATAAGGATCTTTAGTAGGAAGATGAGCGTATGTGTTAAGAGCAACAGTGATGTTGATAACAACTACTAAATTTTACACCATGAATATCCTTTTACATATCTTTGCAACTAATGTCTGTGATTTTCTTTTACTTGTTTGCAATGAAATCTTTTTGATTGAAAAACAATGATTTCTTTTGAGCAGTTAATCTGTACAACCTGGAGAGTTGTCAGAAAGAATAAAGTAGAAGTCCAGAGTAATCATAAATTGCCTATAAACTTGATAGCAAACCCCACATTTCCTAATAAGGTACTGATATGCTTACATTACAAATATATGTGGAAAGTGAACTGAATTTGCAGTAGCAATATTTTTTACCTAGTAGGTTAGACATCATATTGTAGCAAGTGATTGGCATTTTTATCCTTTAAAGTAGGTTTAGTTTCTTCTAGGAAGATATCAGAATAGATAAATAGAAGATAGAATTCTTTATTGGCCAAGTGTGAATGGACATACAAGGAATTTGTCTTTGGTGCATATGCTCTCAGTGTACATAAAAAGAGAAAATAAATTAATCAAGAATCATAAGGTACAACACTTAATGATAGTCATAGGGTACAAATAAGCAAACAAATAATACTAGGAAACAATCCATATAAATCATAAGGACACAGCAACAAGTTGTAGTCATACAGTCGTAAGTGGGAGGAGATGGGTGATAGAACGAGAGAAGAAATCATTAATTGATTCTTGCATCAGCCATCTTTGATGTGAGATTGTAAATTATGGCTATTTATTAGGAATCATTGGGAATAAATACAGAAAAGCTATGGCCCACTTTATGGACAGTACTCCTATAGTTTAAAGAATAATTACTTCCCCCCCCCTTCCTTTCTTTTGTTTCTTACTTCTGTATGTACAATGTAAAATGGGATTGTTAAATTCTTAAATTACTACACATTTCCTGGCTTGTATTTCAGCAATTGGCAATCCCAAATTGGATTCTTAACTCATGAGCAATTATAAATTGCTCCATTACACCCAGGATATGCCCAAATTATTTGCTTTGAAGTAATTACCCCAAGTTTAAAAACCACTGGTAAAAGAAATGGTGCATCTATATATCCATCCCCTCTCTATACATTGCTTCTTTCTTCTGAGTCAAAATTGCACAAGTACTGAATTCTTGTGAGATACTCAAACAGTGCAGGAATTGAGACACATGCACAGATTATGCACTTGTTTCTACTCATTGGCTTCTTTTATTGTCCGATCATGTATTGGGGTAGGGTAGGCAGAGGGAAGTTTGGGCATTAACCCTAATTGGAATTGACAGCTCTGTTCTGCTCACAAATAGAAGGATATAAAATGGATTTTTTATGTGGAAATTTGAAGTATAATCGTACAATGTATGTCTAGTTTTCTGTGTTAAATTTAGTCTATTTTTAAATAAATAAAAAGCTTTGTCAATGTGATATAATAAAATGATAATTGCAAATATCAGATGTGAATTAGTTTATTTTCAACTTATTGTGAAGTTAAACTTTAATGCTTTTCCCCCCTATAGAACTTCTATATATTTACATTTGAAATGATGTCAGTCTGCTCAAAATGGATGACGTCTTGTGTTAAGGACATTAAAGAAATCATTAGGACTGTGTATCAAATAGGGTGCATACATACATACATTATGCTAGAGCCTGGAACTTTAAATAGTGTACTAATTTAATTGTTTTAACCTTTTTGTACAATATTTAAAATGTTGCTTAGAACCACAATGATAGTTGTGATATAGTTCCTGTTTTTAAGCGTAGAGTATTTGATGTAGTCTTGCAACAATTGTTATATGTTTAAGCCATTTTGTATGTAACATTGTATTATGCTCTGCTACATTCAAAAATAAATGTTTTTATTTCTGCACTTACAACTAAAGCCATACTGTTCAATCTAAAAAAAAATGGTTCAATACATGTGCAATATGATATCTTCATACATTTTCCTCCTGTCTTCCTAGAGTATCTGTTCATGAAGATTCTTGTCTTAAATATGCTCATAATTTAATAATGATATAAGGAATTATAATTATTGTTCTATTTTAACTTTGACTCAGACTTCCATCCTTCGGAGATTGATAAAGTGAGGACCCAGATTTTGGGGGGGCAATATGTTAACTCTGTAAACCTCTTAGAGAGTGCTACAAAGCACTATGAAGTGGTATATAAGTGTAAGCGCTATTGCTATTTAATGAGAGTAATAAAATCTGAGGCAGATCAACAATACAAAGGAAACATCAATGGAGTATAATATGCAATAATGCTCAGGACCATATTGAAACAGCATTTGTCATGAATATTCTACAGTAGCACAGTTTTGTTGAAAAAGATTGAAGTGCAGAAAAGGCAGATCACTTTAAAGTATTTGGGTAATTTTTTATTTTCCTACCATTTGTTCAAAGGACTAAACAACAATGAACTGATCAAGTATTTTTTATTTGTATATGCTTTAGGATTGTATTTGATACAGTATTTGCCATGCAGTACAAAAAGACAGAAGGTGTTAAAATTATTTAGAAATTTGAAAGAACAGAATGGCACCTGAATTTTTTTTAAGGTAATGAAAATATACTGATTCAAGGAAAAACCACTGGAAATAAATATTGTTTATTTTTAATTATTTTTAATTTCAATGTGTATAGTTTAATTCACAGTTTTTGTCTTGCTAATCAAATTTTCTTTGAGTTAATATCCTGTTAGCATGTCAAAATCAGAAAAAAAAAATCTTGATATAATGTTGAGTACCTTATAAATAAAGAATCTATATGTAAATAATAATGGGTCTAGAAGAAGGATTGATACATGGAAAAAGAAAAAAGAAGCCTCAGATCTTGTTACCATTTTAACTGTCCTTTTGTATAGTGTTGATAACTATTGATTTTGTCTTTATTTTACTAAGTTTCTCAATCATATTCAATTACTTTAAAATAATTAAATGGACTTTTTTCTGCTATAATTTATATTTTTTCCAGTTCTAGAATTAATAAGAAAGTGAAAGAAATATTAACATTCATATGGAAGAGTATTTAATAAAAAAAATTGGTGATTTCAGTAACAGTGATTTTTCATTTCTACATAAATATTTAAATTTTTCCCAACAATACCAGTAGAAGAAAATATTTATAGCTCAGAATTGAACTGTAGGGTTCTTGGTGCTCTCTGAGCCTGGTTGTTTTCTTTCACTACCAAACTAGGTAACATCATCAGTGCTAGTAAGGAGTAGAGTTTGTTCTCATTTTATGTACTAGCAAGTCAGTTGAATATTGTATATAACTAGGTATGGAAAAATGGAAAGACATGAAGAATAATCTATCTATAATGATTCTGCAATTATTTTGCAGATGTCCGCTAAACCTAAAGAAATCTTTGTGGATGATATTTTAAATATTAGTTATTCTTGTGGATAGCTGAATAATAATATCCTGTATATAGAATAGAATAGAATAGAATTTTATTGGCCAAGTGCGATTGGACACACAAGGAATTTGTCTTGGTGCATATGAACTATGATGGGTGACTTAGGATAAAGAACATGAAGTTTTTAATTTCCCTGCAGAATCATTAGCAAGTTCATCACTTCTTATTCATGAGAGATATTACTATTTTATTACTGTATTGAAGCAAGGGAAAAAATCAACAGCAAAACAGCACTGTTGGCTTCTGTTATGCTAAAGCTTCAAAAGTGCAAATTCACAGATGTCAAATCATTGAAGCTCTCCAGGTTTGCACCTTTGAGTGTTAAAACCCATTGTGCAGGCAGGTAACAAAATGCATATTAAACTGTTTTTATCAACAAATCCATTTCACATTTTGCCCTGATTTGCATGGTTTTTTAAATAGTAAAAACAGCACAAATGACAGTCTCCCTGTCAAGGTTCCAGAAAAACCTCTTCTGCATAAAAAAAACTCAGAAGCCATTGTCTTTCAGAGTTCTTTACTAGCATGAGGAAACTGGCACACGATGAGTGAAATTCCAAAACTGAACTTCCGGATTCTTTTCCCAGTTATACAAACCCTAAGAGTCCCACCCCCCTAACCCCTTTGCCGGTCACATGGTCCCACGTTCTCCCAGTTCATTCAAATATCTTCTCGCCACTCTTCCTGCAGATGTGAATACCATCCGACCTTGACCACTTGAAGAATGTTACCATACCCCTCAACCCCCCTTCTTCCCCTCAGGGGAAAAATGTGGCAGCGTCTGGAACCCTAAAGTCTAGTATGGTTTCCAGGCCTGACACTCCCTTCAAAAAAGTTTGGTCCAGGCATTTGTGATTGTACGCAGCAGGTATGACCCATCCCCCCCACTCGATCCTTTACAATGTGTGTTCATGTTTTTGTCTGATGGCTATTTCTAATTGTTTCAATCCAAGTGCTAGCAAGTGACATTATGAAATGTTTGCTTTTTCATTCATTAATGAATGAGGGGCCGGAATAGCTCAGGCTGTTATGAAGCCTGTTATTAGAACACAGTAGCCTGCAATTACTGCAGGTTCAAGCCTGGCCCAAGGTTGACTCAGCCTTCCATCCTTTATAAGGTAGGTAAAATGAGGACCCAGATTGTTGGGGGGGCAATAAGTTGACTTTGTAAAAAAATATACAAATAGAATGAGACTATTGCCTTATACACTGTAAGCCGCCCTGAGTCTTCAGAGAAGGGCGGGATATAAATGTGAACAAAAATAAAAATAAAAAAAATTAAATTTTGATGACTCTTCAGGGAAAGAAATTGACTTATGAAATTTTGGAAAAAGTATTTGCTTACAGGTAGAACTCTCTTCTCTGTTCCCTCCTTTTAATGAGATTTTATAGATAACAGCATAGGTGTGCCACTGCGTGCATCAATATAATTATTTTAACTCAGTGGGTCCTAAAATTAAAATAATTTAACTAGTTTTTAACCAGGTGTCTGAAAGTGAATTTATAAAATACTAATTTATGAAGTGTTATTCTCAATGGCAGAATAATCTTTCTTATAAGATGTCTCACACAAATTCAGAATGAAGACTTATTTAATCAATACTGTTATTTTGTTATTTTTTTTATTTTGCAAACAGCTGTTGTACAGAAAATAAGAGTCACATTTAGGGGCTTTTAGAAGAGTTAAAAATTATCTTCAGCGATACAAGCAAGCAAACAACGATAATGAAAGTATTGGTTGATGCTTCAAAAAAATCTGTTTTCCAGTTGAAAAAAACTTCTGCACTGGAAACAACATGAAAACGAATGTGTTTGAGCAGATGGCACAGTTTTTTAAATCTTTTCTTTAATATTCAAGTCTTGCTCTGCTTTATGAACATTATCGTACATTGTCAGTATTTATGTTTTCAAAGGCAGAGAGAATAGTTAATCTCAAAATGGTAACTCTCTATAGAAAATATTACTTCGAGTTATAATAAAAGTGCAGTGTTTGTATTGGTTCTCACAGAAGCTGTTTTTTGTTTACTCATTTGCAAGAAGATAAGCAAAAGTGTTTATTTGGGGTAATGCAGAATTCTAGAGTTCTAGTTCTGATGAACATGACAATGACTAAGGCCCTTTTTATTTGGAGGTCTTCCGGGCACAATACTGCTGTGCTCATTTTTCACAGTGATTGATCACAAGCTGCCATTTTGTAATATACATGACTGCTCTGGGATACTGAATATGTATAAGATACCGCTTTCAATTATATATCTGTTTTTATTTTTATTAACTGTTTATTAAAACCTTCTTTTCACTGTGGCAACTATTATTTATAATTCTGTCAACATTCTTATTCAACAGATATATTTAGTGGGCAGAACCAATGTTATCGACTTTCTTTTCAGGTCTACTGCATGCAAACCTCTGCTTTAGTTATTTTGGAAATTATGTGACTCAGACCTACAAGATTCCTAATTGTTATCCATACATTTTCCCCTAATTCATTACATAATACTGCATATTAGATGTGCATTTTAATAGCATTATTACATTAATATATGTAACAATTTAATTAATCTATTTCTAGTTTTCATTGTGGTTGCTAAGAGGTGCAGTGGTTCAATGGCTTAATGAGCCTGGAGATGGTCTCAGCTCCAGCAGTTCAAGGCATAGCTCTGCATGGCAAGATGAGCTCCTGTCACTCTCTTCAGCTTCTGTCCACCTAACTGTTCGAAGCATGTTCTATGCAAGTAGATAGATAGGTACCACTTCAGTGGCAAAATGAGCTGGTGCTGCTTTGCAGCCAGTTCCTGATTCCTCATGGCTCTGAATCTTCCAAGTTGCAGCGCCCGCTTGCGAGGCATCTCTGGAAAGGGCAGGGGTCTTGGGTGATGCTGCAGGAAGAGCCACTCGTCTTTTTCTCTGTTGCGAAGCCTACTACCCTCCTGTGGTTTCAGAAGCGCGCAAGCGTGTTCTATAACAGGGCTGGTACCACGGCAAGCCAAACTACTACTCTGCAACAGCATTGTGGGCTCCTGTCTACTGAAACAACACCATATATTACACATACTAACAATAATTGTAGTTGTTACTTAAAAGCAAGTGGGCAATAAACAGTATTCAAGCATATTGCATATTAGGTCTTATTTAGTTATAAAAGTGTTTTTTGAGCTCAACAAACGGTGCTTATGCATACTATTTAGTCTTAGATATATCAGCTGAAATATCACTTTGTCTAATGTACCTAGTTTGTGGGAATTCAGTCATTGGGGTTTGTAAGCCATATTTATATTGTACTGTTATACACTAATCAGGCCTTTTCAACATTAAATATTTTTTCTTCACAATACTGTGCTTTATAGTCTCAATAAATAATAGGTTTGTGCCTGCTGACCAGATTATATTGCTTTGCATTTCACATAATAGACAGATAAATACTTTGTAAAACTACAAAAGGCTGTTAGCGTCAGTATATAAAATATGGCATAGAGTATTCTGAAAGAAAGATTTCCCCTCCCCAGCTCTTTTTTTTAACTAATGTATGTATGTGACAAATAATTTTGATGCTTCAATTTCAATAACACTTCATTCAAGAAAATCAATAATATAAACTAAATATATTCAATGTTGCTGCATTGCATTCAATATATCTAAAGTACAGTGTCCATGCAGTTGGAAATCAGCAAGCATAAACAAAATGTTAAATTCTATAGTGCTCTAGGCCAGAAATATGCAAGCTTTTTAGCCTAGGGACTACATGATATTTTTGAAAACTGTAGGAATTAGGCTGGAGTTATTGTGACATATTATGCTGATTCAGAGCAAGAAGATGTAACTTACATACTGGGTACCTTAAGACACTCCAACTCTTAACAACACCATTTTGTCCCTTAAGAATTTTCCAGTTATAAAAACAAAAGCTAAATAAATAAATAATAAATAAATCCATCCATCCATCCCCACAATCCCTACACTTTTCAGTTCCATCCACTTAGAGAGCACTGAGGGCCATAAACAGGGTACCTGTCAGGCCTGACAGAACCATTGTTGCCTATGTGGCCTTTAGGAGAGGTTTATCCTTTCACACTATTTTTTGAAATGCCACATTTAGAGTTATGTACAATGTTCTTTTCAGTTTAATTCATAGGCCTGAAGTAGCACATTTGAAATTTGGAAATGATTCAACAAACTATGTCTTGTCTTTGTACTTGTCTTCAGTATTATATTGTTTCATTAAATTAGCAACTAATATTTAATTTTCAAAACATGCATATAATAGAATACAAATTTAATTTTTTATTACTAAAATGTTTATTTTCAACCAAAGGTTTTAGCAAAATGCATGTAAAATTCATCATATCAGTTCAGTACATCCTGTCTAATATTAACAATACTATTTGTCAGTACTATTTGTTTCATTACTTGTTTGCCTTCACATGGCAGCAAAAATTGATTTTTTTTTCTTCTAAACTAGAATGATATACTTGGATAAATAAGGGCATGATGAATCTAGTTCTGGCTTTGTGGTAGAGTTTGCAATGTAATGGGTTAAATCTTCCACCTGTAAGATATTACAAATGCATAAATTGAATGCAATTGTTACTCCTTTAGGTCTTCGATCCAGATAAACTGTTGGCATTGTTTGGGAATTTAAATTTAATTCTGTAATTATATTATTTCACTGTTTGAAGAAAAAAAAATCAGGCATGAAATATTTATACTAAGATTTCATTTTTGCTACTACAACAGGATGAAATCTATTCCTATGAACCTTTTGTGCTGGATAATAGTTTATGAGATCTGCCATATGCTATGCAACCACAGAGAAATGCATAATCTTGTTCAGTAACTTCATATTGTAATACATTACTACTCTGCATCAACAGTGATAATGAAATAATTTATCTGAATAAGAACATTAGCTTAAATAGTATAATAGGTTTAAATGCCGTATCTGAAGGTGCCTTTTTTTTTAAACAATAGAATACTTGAATTGTATAGTATCTCCAGAAAGAAAGAAAAGTAGCATTGTATGGTCCCTTTAAGCATCTGACAATTGAATGGTTTTATTATCCACTAGGTAAAGCTTGGCTTCCAAAAGAAGCTATAATTTAATTCAGACATATTAAAATGATGATGTACAATTATGAGAATGACCCAGAGTGATTACCTTATCTTGGAAGTTAAAAGGAAGGATTGAGACCAACTCTAACCTTGTGATGTTAATATATATTAAAAAATGGACAATCAAATATAAAAGCTTTGAATTAAGGGATGGAAATGGTATTACATTTCCTTCAAAGACTTTCAAATTTTAAATTGTGGTTGACTCCAGCTGCTTCTATAACTTCAAATTGATTAAAGCAGATTTATTTCTGTTGCATTATACTGCAATTTGCTGATGGTGAAAGAAAGCCTGAATCCCTCTCTGCACATGCAGTAACACCTCAGAGAGGATTAAAATCTGCAAGATGATTGGCATGAAGCCACAATGTGGGTCCTACAATTTTTGAACATTTTGCTTCATATTCACACATAAATGGGGCACAGTTTGCATCACAATTTCACACAGTCACCTTACACATTTTGATATTTCAACTCTGCAATGCACAGAGTTTCCAAAGTAGTGTGTTTCCAAAGTTAATTTTCTTTGCTCGCAACATCACAGGAACACAGACAGCTGGGGAAAGCATTTGAAGCAAATGTGCCAAATATAGCAGACTACCAGGTTACTTTATTATGTTTAGAAGGAATTCTTCTCTTATACGGTATGGTTTGCAAAGCAGATATTTCTTTCTTGAGCATGTACATTAACCTCTTTTCATAAACCAATAGCAGGAAAAACAACTATTTTAGGAGAAACACAACTGCCTCAAGGAAAAATAGAAATGTAGTGCTAGCTACATCAGTTGATGCTGAATGCTACTAATTTGAAGAGACTATTCTACCTTTAGGGATGCAGGAGAAAAAAAACCTTCAAAAGATCACTTTAGCTCCCACTGAAGAACAAAAAATCTGAAAAGAGAAAGAATTCAAACAAAAAGTAAAAAGAAACTCCAGAACTGCAGAAACCTTGTTTTTAAAAGCCTTAGCTAGAAATGGAATAAGTTTTTCATTTGTGGGAAGCCTAATTACATTGTTGTTGTTGTTGTTGTTGTTGTTTTGAAGATATTTCTGCACATATCAAAACTACACTAAATTACGTTTTGCAATGCTTTCTCTGAAATCATCTTTTTGTCTCCATGATGCTAATAAAAATTTACAAAGCACCAAGGGCAAGAATTTATTTTGAAAATCTCATATATGGGAAGCAAGCAAAACAAATTTTTCGAAAGCTCTATTTTTCACTTTGGGCTCGTGAGAGTTTTTTTGCAAAACACTTTCAGATACAAGTTTCATCTGTATAGTGCTCTTAGTAATTTCTCTTGATTAAAAAAAGCAAACATTGTGCATCTTGCATTCTACATTCATCGTGCATGACAAGGTACTTTATGTATCATTTTACTCCAATTGAATTCAGTCTTACACAAAATTTTCCCAAGAGTCTTTTTAAAAACTGGTTGATTAATACAAATAATAGACTTCCTTTTTGTCGTTACTATTGTACTTATCCTGTCTTCTATTTCCAATCCTTCTTAAATTCAATTTTTTTCACTATCCAGTTTTCCCCACTCAGATACTTCAGCATTACATCCTATCATAAACTAAAATTCAACATTTGCTTTGTAGTGTTATTGACATAGATGTTTCCTTTATCATTTCTCAGATATTCTCTTCAGCTTTAATAAATAGTCCCATTATCATTTTTCATTTTTGTTCATTAGTCCAATTTGAAAAAAAAGAAAAGTATAATAATTTCATCTTGTCTTTCTAATCTTATAATGTTAATCTGGAATTTGAATTTTTTAAAAAAGCATGAGAGCAATTGGAATAAAAAGTGTTTTGAAAGTGTTTTGAATAAACAGAATTTATTTCCACAGATATTTAAAGAATAAGCCACATACATTTAGTGCTAACATTTATTGGTGATCTGAAATAAAAAATAATTTGGTGAAAGTCTCAACTTGAAGAGGATGGGATATGAATGACACTCTTAATACAAAGATTTTGGCAGTTCTTTTAGTGGAAATCCAATGTACTGTAGTGTAACATCTTGCTATTTTACAGTCTTTGAAGCAGATCTGAATCCAGATCTATTTGTATTACAATTGAAGAAGGTAATTTAAAAAACAATATAACTGTTTAACTGTAATTGAGCAATATAATCAGAAAAATACCAGTTTAAAACTTTTATTCCTTTTGACTGTATATTTGAATAGGGAGAAAAACCATTAAAATAACACATATTTTAAAAACATATGATCTGAATTCATAAATATAATTATAATGACCTTATTTAGAAATTTTGAAATGGATTTTCCTTTGTCATTACATTGCTAAGGGAATTGGTATCTTTTATATAGAAGAATGGAGAAATAAGTATTTCTGATGAATGTTGTTAATAATATAAATAATAATAAAATAATAAAGAAATAGAGAATAAAAGATAAGTTTTTATGTATACGCCTGTATGAATAACAATTTCATTCACTTCGATATGGTACTTAGTTGGCTTATCATTTGAAATGGCATTGCAATTAAGGGAGCATGAAGTATTTTCTTCTGGTTCATTTTTGGAAGCTAGTAATTTATACAGAATTATACGGAACTTTTTTTTTTCACTTTTTAAAGCATTTTTAACTACTGGTTCTGGAGAACAGTAGTAAAAAAATACTTAAAAAGTAAAGCAAAAAAGGTTCCAACGATTGCACATCACTCAGGTGATCTCAGAACTTTTTTTTTTTACATTTTTACTACTGGTTCAGTGAACCAGTAGCATTTTTTTACTACCGGTTTGGGCGAACTGGCCCAAATCGGTAGCATTTCACCTCTGAATCAAAGGCAGGTATTTTGAAAACTTCTCATATTTGCTGGAGTTCCTGTAGATGGCCTTTCTGATAAAAATGGATTTAGGAAGCCTCCTCTTTTCACTGGATAAGCAGATTCAGTTCAGGAAAGGTATAAGGCTATCTAGGTCCTGAGTAATTAGCACTTTGAATTATATCCAGTAGTTAACTGAAAACCAGTGAAGCGACATGGGCAAATTTCAGGGTGCCCAGGGCAGCTGCATTTTTAAGGAAATGAAGCTTTTGGGTAGTCTTTCAGAGCAGCCTCATGTAGAACAAATTGCAATATTCCAACTAGGGTGATCTATTCCTGATCCACATTTGGACAACATTCTAAGGAAGTACATTCTTCTTTGCTGCGCGGGTGATAGAGGGAGCTACGCGTAGCTCTCATGTAACACCGCTCCTGCGCAGACTGCACTGGCTACCTGTGGCCTTTCGAGTGCACTTTAAGGTTTTGGTTACTACCTTCAAAGCGCTCCATGGCTTAGGGCCTGGGTACTTACGGGACCGCCTACTGTTACCGCATGCCTCCCACTAACCCGTACGCTCTCACAGAGAGGGACTTCTCAGGGTGCGTCCGCCAAGCAATGTCGGTTGGCGGCCCCCAGGGGAAGGTCCTTCCCTGTGGGGGCTCCCACACTCTGGAACGAGCTTCCCCCGGGTTTACGCCAAATACCTGACCTTCGGACCTTCCGCCGCGAACTGAAGACACATCTTTTCATTCGCGCGGGGCTGGCTTAATTTTTTATCGATTTTAAATTTTATTGATTTTAAATTTTTTAATATTAATTTTAATGGGGTTTTAGTTTTATATATTTTAAAGTTTTTTAGGCCAATTATAAAATAAGTTTTTTAATTTGTATTTTAAATTGTATATTGTATTGTTTGTTTTTACTTTTGGCTGTACACCGCCCTGAGTCCTTTGGGAGAAGGGCGGTATAAAAATCGAATTAATAATAATAATAATAATAATAATAATAATAACAACAACAACAACAACAACAACAACAACAACAACAACAACAACAACAACAACAACAACCAGGACGTAACGATGACCGGGCGGGTGGGCGGAGCCTCATTCGGCCATTGCTATCGGTTCACCGAACCGGTCCAAACCAGTAGCATTTCACCCCTGATACATAGTAATCTGTGTGATTATAATTTAATTTTGGAATTTAAACAAAAGTTTGTGGTACCACACCAAAGATTCCTATGGTTAATTGTGATGACCTAAAGAGAGAGATATTTTACTTTGGCTGGTCTCATTGAGATCCTATTACAGCACATACTATTTGTGTGTGTGTGTGAAAGAGAGAGACAGAGAGACAGAGAGAGAGAAAGAGAGGGAGAGAGAGAGAGGGAGATGGAGACCAAGAACATAAAAAACACTTTTAAAAGCAAACTGAAGTTTAAAAAAAGTATCATAAAGGAATTGATAAGATATTTTTTTTTGCAGACATTTTATTGCCCAACTAGGAAATGTCATCAATACTAGAAGAGAGTGGGTTTGCTCTCTGCTTATATACAAGTGGCTTGCCCTGTCAATGCTGGTGTGGGTGTTTTTGGTAGATTATACCGTTTCTGTTTGATCATTAGTCTGAATTTGTAGTTCCTTGATTGGGATGTTGTTTACAAGTTGATTTCTGGGGTAGTATTAATCCTGGTATTAATCTGTGCTGGTTTTCATTCTGGCAAGGACCTGCTTTGGTCTTTCTGTTTCCTGCACTGATGATGTTACTTAGTTGGGTGATGAAACATCTGCAGGAGAACAACCAAGCTCAGAGAGCACTAAGGACCTCACAGTTGAACCCTGAGCTACAAATGTTCTCTTCCATTAGAAAATTATGTATCTATAAAGTATAATAATGTTCATACAATAAATAATTTTATTGCTAATGTCACAGTTGAATAATATGTTCATGTTAGTGAAAATATAATTTTATATATTTTATATATATTCACAAATTATTAATTATAATTTTAGTTTTAGTTTAGTTTTAGTTTTATTAAATTTTTATACCACCCTTCTCCCAAGGGACTCAGGGCGGTGTACAGCCAAAAGATAAGAAATATAAAAATATACAATTAAAACAACAATTTAAAACCGAGCAAATTAGAAAAAATGGCCAGTATTAAAAATTTAAAATTTTTTATCGTGGGTAATGATATTTTCATTTGATATAAATTCAAAATTAGAGAATATTCGATATAAATTATAGCTAATAAAACATCTGTGTATATGACATGCATTTTCCCTGAAATGGTAATTATTTTTGGTATCTTCTAAGCATTAAATTAAATTACATTTTAATCAGGATATAAAAAATTACAGGGCAAGTTTAAAATCAAGCAGTTTTTCAAACTGTGTGTTAGCTGCTAAAGGAACATGGCATTTTGTCAAAAATACCCAAACTCTTCATAAAACATCACCTGTCCATTATATCATTTTAATAATAATTCAGCTTGTGTTTGTCATCTTTTAAGTAACCATTCAAACTTCAGAGTAAGTGTGGAAGTAGCAGTATAGCTGAAGGGTTTATGATAATTCTGTAAGTAGAGAAGGCTCTGCAAGAGACAGATAAAAGGCTACTAATCCTCCTCCTGCAATTCTGTACTGATAGCCCTATCCATCTCTGTTCTAAATTAGAAAGACTAAATATTAGAAAAGCTAGGCTGGGTGAATCTCACAGCATTAATCACAACATTAGGTCATAATATACTAAAAAAATGCCTTTTTGTAGCTGATGTTTTTCTAGCAGCTAAAACTGAGTAATAGCTAAAATAACATGAAGATTTGTTGATTGATCAGAACTTGGTAATTACATTTCATTATAGTGAAATGTTTTGTTACATATTTTGTGTATTCAACGGGACCTAATCTGATTCTTCTTGCTGATATTCCTACATCTGCTCACTTGATTCTATAACACAACAATCTGTTTTCTTACAATTCTGATTCAATTTTCTTAAAATAATAGATGTATTGTGTATTGTATTGTATTGTGTTGTCTTGTGTTGGATTTAGATTAGATTAGATTGGATTAGATTAATCAGGATGGATTTTAGTATTATTATATACTAAGTTTAATTTATACTGGTCCAGATAAGATATGGGAGATATTTATTATAACTCTAATCTAGTGCAATGGTTTCCCATATTGTCCTGCAATGAAAATTTAGTATTTCCATTTTAATTATCTTTCTGCAAGACATTTGCACTTGTTATTAGGTCCACTATGACATATAATTTAAAAATAACAGAAGAACAATAAATTTAAGGGCCACTGCTCAGTAATAATTGGATGTTAAAAATGAGATGGAAAAACAAGATATTCCTTTATTGGAAGCTAGATCTGAGTACCACAAAGCTCTATCTCTGTCTGGATAGCATATGGTTAGAGTGCCACCCTTTGACATGAGAGATCAGGTTTGAATCCCAGCTGGTCCCTATTTTACCATTTGAGGCCCCTGGGCAAAACTCTCTAGCTTTGTCTCAAGACAAACAGGAAGCTGTTTTCATTTTGAGACATACCAGCTATACATTATATCATCAAGAACATGCAGAAGAATAATTGGATGTGTAACCAACACTCAAAACTGGAATATTTCTGGCAGCCCTTCAATTACAAAGCACAGCAGCTGATATGAGGAATAATTTCCATGGATAAACCAGCTATAGGCAATCCTTGGTTACCAATGCTCAGCAGTGAAGTACCATCCGATAGTATGCTTACAGATGCCAATAGAAGCTCTCAGGACAATCCCTAATACCATTCTAACTGAAACCAGTAAACTGGTATATACTACAGCTGCTGAAATTTTTGAGATGCTTGGTTATATGATCAAGAAAAAGAGCAATGCATCATAAACCCCTCCCCCAAAACACAAGGATAGAGACTAAGATTAAGGAAACTCATAAGGAAATTAGTCAGTTTGTGGAATTACAGAAAGTGTGGAGATTAAGGATAAGACTAGGGGTGGGATTCTACTGGTTTGGGCCAGTTCAGGCGAACAGGTAGCTCTGACGATCAGCTGGGAGCGAACCGGTTTGCTCTGATGATCAGGTAGGCCCACCCGCCTGCCCCTGCACTTTACTGACCTATATCTTCTCTGCTGATTCGTGCGGCAGAGCAGATTGCTGTGCCTCAGCTATGTTGCTCCCCAGCAATAACACGAAAAGTAAGTTTTTGTAAAACTGTGCACGTGCACGCAGCGCACATCAGGCATGTGTGCGTGCATCAGGCGCATGAGAGAGCGAAGCACGCAATCACCAAACCAGTTGTTAAACCGGTAGGATCCCACCACTGGATAAGATTTGACTACTGAAAAAAATACAAGAGTGTGACTCCATCTGAGGCCCTAGAGATTGCTAAACAAATAACTCGAAGAACTAAAGGGATACTTTACCACTCTAAGGGGATACTCTAGAGAAATAGAGACCAAGAAGATAAATGCCCTCTTCTCCAAAGAACTATCCAAGGTATATTCACAACATCAGGTCAACAATACAGTAAAAGCAGAGTTGCCAACAGCAGAAACTGAACAGTAGTGGAAGGACATATGGAAGAAAGAGAAGACATATAATACCAATGAAAAGTGGCTGCAGGACTTGAGATGAGACTATAGAAAGCATCACAGAAGCAGACATCCAACAGCAGGTCAAGAACATGAAAAGATGAACAGCACCTCACCTGGATAAAATCCACACTTAGTGACTAATGAGATTAGCAGCAATGCATAAACACCAAGCAGCAAAGATGAACCAGCTACTAAAGCAGCCTACTAACTAGACTTCATGAATCATAGAATAGGGTTGAAAGGGACCTTGGAAATCTTCTAGTCCAATCCCTTGTCTAAGGCAAGAGTCCTCATCTCATAATTTTTAAAGAGCAACTGTCATCTCTGTCTCGCGGTGAGTCGACAGTCCCAATATTGCATATACAGCTTCATGCTTCATAACTAATCTTCATTTCATGCTGAATAAACTAAATTATTAATGTATTTTAAATAGAAAACTGTCTTTAAATAGATTTTTACTCCAAAAGCATTTTATTAAAATAAATTTAATAAAAGTCAAAAAAGTCCAATTTAAATTTAAAAAGTCAGATTTTTAAAAAAAAATTTTAAAAAACCATCAATTTTTATCTACCCTGTAATTAGTTTCCTTAGGCATTCTTCATAGGGTTTAGAGATCTGATCATCTTTGTTGCTTTCTCTGTACTCTTTCTAGAGTCTTAGCATTGCTGTCATATGATTGCAGGGTGCTAATTCCACACTTGACTCCTTCTCTGGCTGGTCTGGTCTCTCTCTGACAGCATTGATTGAAAGTTCTTTCATTCAGTGCTGTCATAATTTTGAATAGTTGCTGAGTAGTTGTTAAGAACTACCTGTATCTGATGGACAGTTGCAACAAAAAAGCTTGCCACATAAGGTTTATAGAATGCTCTTATAAACTACTTCCCATATATTAAATATATTTGTCTTGATGATAAGTAGGCACTTTTAACTTGCCTGAAATTTGAATTTGGTAGTAGCATTCACTGTAGGGGAAACTAGTTCATTGTCATACTGTATGCTTTCATGGAAATCATAACACTTTTGCTCACATGAACCCCTCCCCCAAATGCTAAGCATCATTTTAAAAGGGAAATAGAAAAAAGAAATTGCAGTCACCCAAATCAGTTACAATAGAAGTAATTTTAAATATCTAGGCATGTTGCCAATTGCTTTAGTAAGCTGAGTTAATCAACACTTTGAAGTTTCTTGCCAAGTCATGCAGTGCTTTAATATTTCAGCATAAAAATACATGTTATTTTCTTCTATTTATTGACATCCTAAAGTTCTTCACATTTTCTCTTGGCTATTTAATTAGAAATGACTAAGAATAAATGTCTCTATCTTTGTAAAACACATCCTCATTATTCAATTTGAAGTAGTTCATAATTTTATAATAGGGTTACTAATACTATGGACAACATACAGTATTAGTAGCACAAAACTTGCAGGGGATTTACTTCTGGATAATACATTTCTTAGACTGCACCTAGAAGTTGAGAGCATTGATTGGAAAATTGTTAAAGCATTGTTACTAAAAGATGTATTTTCTACTGAACTATTTTGATTTTGCTATATGACCTATGTGACCTATATATTTGCTATATGACCTATATCACCAGCTACGGCAAACCTCCTTCTCAGGCTGAGGGAAATCAGCAACTGAACGTGTTTTAATGCAGGTTTGAAAGGAAGCTACAGCCACCTATTTCCACACCCCCACCTCAGACACACCAACAACAGCCAAGCCTCCTACAACTGACCCCATCCCATTGGGTTCACAACCCCTAGTGATCACAGAAAAGGAAGTGCAAGACCTATTTCACAGACAAAAGCCAGGAAAAGCTCCAGGTTCAGACAAGATAACTCCTTGCTTAAATCTGTGCTGACCAATTGGCTCCCATCTTCACCCAAATCTTCAATGAATCACTGCTTCAAATGCTCTACTATCATCCCAGTGCCAAAGAAGCCCACCATCAAGGAACTGAATGACTACAGACCAGTTGCTCTAACATCTGTAGTCATGAAAACCTTTGAAAGGCTAGTGCTTTCCTACTTGAAAACGATCACAGATCTGCTGTTAGACCCCTTGCAATTTGCATACCAAGCAAATAGATCAACAGATGATTTATTTATTTATTTATTTATTATTTAAATTTTTATACCGCCCTTCTCCCGAAGGACTCAGGGCGGTTCACAGCCAGATAAAAAATACACAATACATTATAAATACAATTAAAAGACAATTAAAAAACTTATTAAATTGGCTAAAATTAAAAATTTAGGATAAAAACCCATTAAAACCCCATAGATTTAAAAAACTAACCCAGTCCAGCGCAGATGAATAAATGAGTTTTAAGCTCGCGGCGAAAGGTTCGGAGGTCCGGAAGTTGACGGAGTCCTGGGGGGAGTTCGTTCCAGAGGGCGGGAGCCCCCACAGAGAAGGCCCTTCCCCTGGGCGTCGCCAGACGACACTGTCGCACCGACGGCACCCTGAGGAGTCCCTCTCTGTGAGAGCGCACGGGTCGGTGAGAGGTATTCGGTAGCAGCAGGCGGTCCCGTAAATAGCCCGGCCCTATGCCATGGAGCGCTTTAGAGACGTTCACCAACACCTTGAAGCGCACCGGAAGGCCACAGGTAGCCAGTGCAGCCTCGCAGGATAGGTGTCACTCGGGAGCCACGAGGGCTCCCTCTATCACCAGCAGCTGCATTCTGGACTAACTGTAGCCTCCGGATGCCCCTCAAGGGAGCCCCATGTAGAGAGCATTGCAGTAGTCCAGACGAGACGTCACAAGGGCGTGAGTGACTGTGCACAAGGCATCCCGGTCTAGAAAGGGGCGCAACTGGCGCACCAGGTGAACCTGGTGGAAAGCTCTCCTGGAGACGGCCGTCAAGTGGTCTTCAAAAGACAGCCGTTCATCCAGGAGAACGCCCAAGTTGCGCACCCTCTCCATCGGGGCCAATGACTCGCTCCCGACAGTCAGCCGTGGACTCAGCTGACTGTACCGGGATGCCGGCATCCACAGCCACTCCGTCTTGGAGGGATTGAGCTTGAGCCTGTTTCTCCCCATCCAGACCCGTACGGCTTCCAAACACCGGGACAGCACTTCGATAGCTTCATTAGGGTGGCCCGGTGTGGAAAAGTACAGCTGGGTGTCATCAGCGTACAGCTGGTACCTCACACCGAAGCCACTGATGATCTCACCCAGCGGTTTCATATAGATGTTGAACAGAAGGGGCGAGAGAATCGACCCCTGCGGCACCCCACAAGTGAGGCGCTGCGGGGTCGACCTCTGCCCCCCCGTCAACACCGTCTGCGACTGGTCGGAGAGATAGGAGGAGAACCACCGATAAACGGTGCCTCTCACTCCCAATCCCTCCAACCGGCGCAGCAGGATACCATGGTCGATGGTATCGAAAGCCGCTGAGAGGTCTAATAGGACCAGGGCAGAGGAACAACCCCTATCCCTGGCCCTCCAGAGATCATCCACCAACGCGACCAAAGCCGTCTCAGTGCTGTAACCGGGTCGGAAGCCGGACTGGAACGGGTCCAGATAGACAGTTTCCTCCAGGTGCAGGGGAAACTGATATGCCACCATATTTCTACAACCTTCGCCGCGGCGGGTTGGAGACCGGACGATAATTACCTAAAACAGCCGGGTCCAGGAAGGCTTCTTGAGGAGGGCCTCACCACCGCCTCTTTCAAGGCGGCCGGAAAGACTCCTCCAACAAGGAAGCGCTCGTAATCCCTGGAGCCAGCCTCGTGTCACCTCCTGAGTGGCCAGCACCAGCCAGGAGGGCACGGGTCCAGTAAACACGTGGTGGCATTCAATCTACCCAGCAACCTGTCCATGTCCTCTGGAGTCACAGGGTCAAACTCATCCCAGACAACATCACCAAGACCGCCCTCAGATGCCCCGTCCGAATCGCCACAATTTTGGTCCAGACCGTCCCTAAGCTGAACGATTTTATCGTATAGATAACCGTTAAACTCCTCAGCACGTCCCTGCAACGGGTCATCCCGCTCCCCCTGGTGAAGGAGGGAGCGGGTCACCCGAAACAGGGCAGCTGGGCGGTTATCTGCCGACGCAATGAGGGGGGAGGCGTAGCAACGCCTCGCTTCCCTCAGTGCCACTAGGTAGGTCCTAGTATAGGATCTAACTAGTGTCCGATCAGCCTCTGAACGGCTGGACCTCCAGGAACTCTCTAGGCGTCTTCTCCGGCGTTTCATCCCCCTCAGCTCCTCGGAGAACCAAGGAGCCGGTTGGGATCTGCGCCGGGTCAGAGGCCGCAGAGGCACGACACGGTCTAAAGCCCCAGCCGCAGCCCGTTCCCAGGCTGTGGCTAGTTCCTCTGCCGTGCCGTGAGCCAGACCCTCAGGAAATGGCCCAAGCTCCATCCGGAACCTCTCTGGGTCCATCAGGCACCTGGGACGGTACCAACGTAATGGTTCCGTCTCCCTGCGGTGTTGGGTAGCGGTCAGAAAGTCCAGGCGAAGGAGAGAGTGATCTGACCATGACAAAGGTTCTGTGACTATATCTCTCAAGTCCAGATCCTTCAACCACTGACCAGAGATGAAAATCAGGTCCAGTGTGCCTCCCCCGATGTGAGTGGGGCCATCCACTACTTGAGTCAGGTCCAAGGCCGTCATGGAGGCCAGGAACTCCCGAGCTACTGTCGATGACGAGCCGGAAGATGGCAAGTTAAAGTCCCCCATGACTAAAAGTCTGGGGTCTCCACTGCCACCCCGCAAGCACCTCCAGGAGCTCGGGCAGGGCAGCTGTCACGCAGCAAGGAGCCAGGTACGCCACCAGCAAGCCCATCTGACATCTATGACCCCACCTCACAAAGAGGGATTCACACCGCAATCTGAGGTACAGTGGTCTCCTCGGCTCTAGACTCTCTTTAATAACAACCGCCACCCTCCACCCCTACCCTGGGCCCTCGGCTGATGGAATGCACGGAAACCCGTGGGCACATCTCAACCAGGGCACACCCCTTCAGTGCCCAACCAGGTCTCCGTAACGCCTATAATATCCGCTGCACCCCTGAATCAGATCATGTATTAGGGGCCTTATTGGCCACGGACCGTGCGTTGCATAACATCAGACGAAGGCCCAGGCTCTGAGGGTCTTGACCATCCGGGAACGGGAAAGTCAGGGGATCGGGCACGCGATCGCCTGCATACGTGGAAGGACATATGGAAGAAAGAGAAGACATATAATACCAATGAAAAGTGGCTGCAGGACTTGAGATGAGACTATAGAAAGCATCACAGAAGCAGACATCCAACAGCAGGTCAAGAACATGAAAAGATGAACAGCACCTCACCTGGATAAAATCCACACTTAGTGACTAATGAAATTAGCAGCAATGCATAAACACCAAGCAGCAAAGATGAACCAGCTACTAAAGCAGCCTACTAACTAGACTTCATGAATCATAGAATAGGGTTGAAAGGGACCTTGGAAATCTTCTAGTCCAATCCCTTGTCTAAGGCAAGAGTCCTCATCTCATAATTTTTAAAGAGCAACTGTCATCTCTGTCTCGCGGTGAGTCGACAGTCCCAATATTGCATATACAGCTTCATGCTTCTTAACTAATCTTCATTTCATGCTGAATAAACTAAATTATTAATGTATTTTAAATAGAAAACTGTCTTTAAATAGATTTTTACTCAAAAAACATTTTATTAAAATAAATTTAATAAAAGTAAAAAAAGTCCAATTTAAATTTAAAAAGTCAGATTTAAAAAATTTTTTTTTAAAAAACCATCAATTTTTATCTACCCTGTAATTAGTTTCCTTAGGCATTCTTCATAGGGTTTAGAGATCTGATCATCTTTGTTGCTTTCTCTGTATCTTTCTAGAGTCTTAGCATTGCTGTCATATGATTGCAGGGTGCTAATTCCACACTTGACTCCTTCTCTGGCTGGTCTGGTCTCTCTCTGACAGCATTGATTGAAAGTTCTTTCATTCAGTGCTGTCATAATTTTGAATAGTTGCTGAGTAGTTGTTAAGAACTACCTGTATCTGATGGACAGTTGCAACAAAAAATTTGCCACATAAGGTTTATAGAATGCTCTTATAAACTACTTCCCATATATTAAATATATTTGTCTTGATGATAAGTAGGCACTTTTAACTTGCCTGAAATTTGAATTTGGTAGTAGCATTCACTGTAGGGGAAACTAGTTCATTGTCATACTGTATGCTTTCATGGAAATCATAACACTTTTGCTCACATGAACCCCTCCCCCAAATCCTAAGCATCATTTTAAAAGGGAAATAGAAAAAAGAAATTGCAGTCACCCAAATCAGTTACAATAGAAGTAATTTTAAATATCTAGGCATGTTGCCAATTGCTTTAGTAAGCTGAGTTAATCAACACTTTGAAGTTTCTTGCCAAGTCATGCAGTGCTTTAATATTTCAGCATAAAAATACATGTTATTTTCTTCTATTTATTGACATCCTAAAGTTCTTCACATTTTCTCTTGGCTATTTAATTAGAAATGACTAAGAATAAATGTCTCTATCTTTGTAAAACACATCCTCATTATTCAATTTGAAGTAGTTAATAATTTTATAATAGGGTTACTAATACTATGGACAACATACAGTATTAGTAGCACAAAACTTGCAGGGGATTTACTTCTGGATAATACATTTCTTAGACTGCACCTAGAAGTTGAGAGCATTGATTGGAAAATTGTTAAAGCATTGTTACTAAAAGATGTATTTTCTACTGAACTATTTTGATTTTGCTATATGACCTATGTGACCTATATATTTGCTTATATGACCTATATCACCAGCTACGGCAAACCTCCTTCTCAGGCTGAGGGAAATCAGCAACTGAACGTGTTTTAATGCAGGTTTGAAAGGAAGCTACAGCCACCTATTTCCACACCCCCACCTCAGACACACCAACAACAGCCAAGCCTCCTACAACTGACCCCATCCCATTGGGTTCACAACCCCTAGTGATCACAGAAAAGGAAGTGCAAGACCTATTTCACAGACAAAAGCCAGGAAAAGCTCCAGGTTCAGACAAGATAACTCCTTGCTTAAATCTGTGCTGACCAATTGGCTCCCATCTTCACCCAAATCTTCAATGAATCACTGCTTCAAATGCTCTACTATCATCCCAGTGCCAAAGAAGCCCACCATCAAGGAACTGAATTTATTTATTTATTTATTTATTTGTTTATTTTATTAAATTTTTATACCGCCCTTCTCCCGAAGGACTCAGGGCGGTGTACAGCCAGAATAAAAACAAAATATATACAATTTAAAACAACATTTAAAAGAGCAAATTTTAAAGGCTGATTATTAAAATTTAGATTTAAAAATTTAAAAATATTAAGAATACCCAATTTAAAATTCAACACAAATTATGCCAGTCCCGCTTTAATAAATAGATATGTTTTGAGCTCACGACGGAAGGTCCAAAGATCAGGCACTTGACGCAGGCCAGGGGGAAGTTCGTTCCAGAGCGTCACTGCCCCCACAGAGAAGGCCCTACTCCTGGGGGCCGCCAGCCGACACTGTTTGGCGGACGGCACCCTGAGAAGACCCTCTCTGTGAGAGCGTACGGGTTGGTGGGAGGCAAAGGGTAACAGCAGGCGGTCTCGTAAGTACCCGGGTCCTAAGCCATGGAGCGCTTTAAAGATAGTTACCAAAATCTTGAAGCGCACCCGAAAGACCACAGGAAGCCAGTGCAAGCTACGGAGCAGCGATGTCACATGGGAGCCATGAGCGGCTCCCGTTACTACAGGCCAGTTGCTCTAACATCTGTAGAATGACTACAGACCAGTTGCTCTAACATCTGTAGTCATGACAACCTTTGAAAGGCTAGTGCTTTCCTACTTGAAAACGATCACAGATCTGCTGTTAGACCCCTTGCAATTTGCATACCAAGCAAATAGATCAACAGATGATGCTGTTAATATGGCTCTGCACTACATCCTACAACATCTTGAATCTCCAAAGATCTATGCAAGAGTCCTCTTTGTAGACTTTAGTTCAGCATTCAATACCATCATTTCAGACACTCTTCTAACTAAGCTAAACCAGCTACATGTACCTTAACACACTTGTAAGTGGATCATAAGCTTCCTAACAAACAGGAAGCAGCAGGTGAAGCTAAGCAGAATTACATCAGATACCTGTACAATTAGCACAGGCGCCCTTCAAGGCTGTGTGCTCTCCCCACTTCTCTTCTCTCTGTATACCAATGACTGCATCTCAAATGATCCATCTGTTAAACCACTGAAGTTTGCAGATGACACAAAAGTGATCAGTCTCATTCGAGATAATGATGAATCCACATACAGACAGGAGGTTGAACAACTAGCCTCGTGGTGCGACCGGAACACTCTGGAACTGAACACACTCAAAACTGTAGAAATGGTGGTAGACTTTAGGAGAAACCCTTCCATACTTCCACCTCTCACAATACTAGACAACACATTATCAACAGTAGAAACCTTCAAATTTCTAGGCTCTGCTATATGGCAAACGGATCTAAAATGGACAGCTAACATCAAAAACGTCATCAAAAAAGCACAACAAAGAATGTTCTTTCTGCTCCAACTCAGAAAGCTCAAACTGCCCAAGGAGCTGCTGATCCAGTTCTACAAAGGAAATATTGAGTCTGTCATCTGCACCTCTATAACTGTCTGGTTGGTTCTGCAACCCAACAAGACAGACACAGACTTCAAAGGATAATTAGAACTGCAGAAAAAATAATTGCTACTAACCTGCCTTCCATTGAGGACCTGTAAAGTGCACGAGTCAAAAGGAGGGCTGTAAAAATATGTGCAGACCCCTCACATCCTGGACATAAACTGTTTCAACTCCTACCCTCAAAACAACGCTATAGAGCACTGCATATCAGAACAACTAGACACAAGAACAGTTTTTTCCCGGAGGCCATCACTCTGCTAAACAAATAATTCCCTCAACACTGTCAAACTAGTTACTAAGTCTGCATTACAATTAATCTTTTCATTGTTCCCATCACCCATCTCCTTCCACTTATGACTGTATGTCTGTAACTTTGTTGCTTGTATCCTTACAATTTATATTGATATTGTTTCCTGATTGCTTATTTGTACCCTATGACTATCATTAAGGGTTGTACCTTATGATTCTTGATGAAGGTATCTTTTCTTTTATGTACACTGAGACATATACACCAAGACAAATTCCTTGTATATCCAATCACACTTGGACAATAACAATTCTATTCTATTCTATTCTATTCTATTCTATTCTATTCTATTCTATTCTATTCTATGAACTGCTAAACAGAAAAGTACCTCAGGTCAAAAGACCATAAAGTGACTGATTGTAAAACATAAATTTAAGAGATTTAAGGATATTTCTTATTTGTAAATACTGATGCACTTGTATGTTAGATCCTCATCAGTTTTTTCTTAATGCATGATAAGGATGGTTACATTTCTACTCTATTCTACTCTACTCTTACATTTCATTTCATTTTTTGAAATTTCAAATGATGTTTCTGTGAGTGTGATATAAACATTTGGATATAATACTTTTTAATTTATTTAGGAAATAACTAATCTTCATATTGTTGATTTACTAAGTTCTCTGCCACAATGATGTCATGAAATCTTAATTGGTTTATACTTTAATTTTGTTCTGCTCTGGTTTTGTCCAATAAACCCAGTCCTCCATAGCAAGTAGTTAACCATTAAAATGTGTATGTATTTCAGATTTTTGAAGAGAAGTATTCTATGATATATAAATTAAAATCCATATATGGCAGAATGCGAATGTATATGAGATTTCAGAAATTTGTAGTGGAACTTAATTTCTCCACAGTCTTTTAGGGAGTGGCTTCTCAGAGTGATACTACCTGATGTAAATTTGGTTCTTAGGCCGAAACAGATTCTCCAACCTTGTTTTACCATATATCACCCAGCAGTCTAGTAGGTCTTCTAATGCTTCTGTCAAATGCAAAACAAATATTCAGGATGCTTGAAGCAATCAAACTCTTTGGTATTGAGGGTAAATACTTGCCTGCCCATCTCAGACTGAATTACTCATTTTTATTTTCTATGATTATTGCCACCTCCTCAACACCACAGTTAACTCACTGTCAAAACATTAAATAGAAGTGTAACCATGGAAATATATAACACTTCGTCAAGTTTCTGGATGTTACAGATTCTGCTGTTTCTAAGACTAACTAGCAATATGCTATGTGTATGATTTAAATCTTGAACGTCCCAAAGTATAGCTATCAAATTTGCATTCCTAAATGACTCATTCTTTAGCATTAATGACATGGAGATAAAAAAAAAATAAGAATTTGGTTTTTGTATGTGACTACGTTGTCATGTACAACAAAGGAAAGAACTGCTTTATTAATGTGCTTAAAATCAGTAATCATCAATATTACTGATCAATTGTTAGATGCTATTTTTCCTCAGAAGTGGCTACACCAACCAGTCTTGTTGTTCGGAAGCTAAACACTGCTGGGTCTAGTCAGTACCTGATGGGAGACTTTTGTAGAATACTGGGGCTGTAAGCTGACTCGGAATTAAAAACAATTCTGCAACAAAATAGTGGAAATCACTTCCACATGGCTGCCAAGAAAACTAAATCAGTGCATTTGGGAGATAATTAGAGGTTGAACACAACTTGAAAGAGACTTTACTCATTATTCCGGATAATGAACAAGGCCTTGATGTGTGTGCTCATTAGAATGAGAGTATGGAATGGGTTATATCACTCTAGATACTGAACTGCTGGGTAACCTGTGATGAATGTCATGAATCAGTTCTTTCCCAATTAAGAAAGACCTCAATGCCCTAGAAATAGAAAATAAACACAGCAGGCTAAGTGCTGACATAGAGTTTTCATTTGAAAAGTTCTAATTCTCTGACTGCAGCAGGTTATTTTGAAATAATTCCTCCAGTATTTTCTTCGGCCAGATTCTGTAGTATAACATATCAATATATGGCTTGTGCGGAATCAATCAAAAATATGTTGCCTATATTTAGAGTTTATCTAAGAGTTTATCTTATTACTGTTGGGTAATAACTATAACAGCTTTTAAATATTTTGGAATAATATGAATCTACTGGGCCAAGGTTTTGGTTAGATAGACTCTTATTTTAGCTGCATTGAACTATGTCCTTGCAATTGATTTTGGTGAATATATATTGATTCTGGGTTTTCCAAAAAAATATTGAAAAAAGATATATAATCAACTTGTTAGATTAACAAGTCTGAATATTGGGTTTGTAAGGAAATTTAGAAAATAAATGCAAAACTAACATTTTTATGGACTTTCTTGAAAAAGACCAGCAAACTTGTGAGCATCTTTTGAAATTTAATGTAATGAAATATCTTTATTGTAATGTCCTGATATTTCAGCAGTGGAGGGTTTTTTAAAAAAATACCCTCCACTGGTATATACATGTATTTATTCCTCATCAGGAATAAATAGTTTGCATATTTGTACATAGTTTGCATAACTTCTACTTTCTATTTAAAAAGCAAACCTGGGATTGTTTGAGTCTTAGTCCATTTTCTAAGCAAACTAATATTGTACAGAAACTGCTCCAGTACAGAAAAGTGTATAGCTCCCAGGAGTGCTTTGCAAAGTTTTCAGTGAACTGTTTTCAAGAACCGCTGAAATATCAGGACAGACATAATTGTATAATTAAGTTCCATGATTCTCCAGAGTTCGACTAAGGAACATTAGGAGCATTGCAATGTGAGATCAACCTGTCTGTAATTCAGCTGGCAGGTCTCGTTGTTGTATACTAGACTTATTTTTCCATCTGTGCTTTATTTTAAGTGACCTATGAATACAGATGCCTTTGTAGCTGAATTTGTAGGCAAATTCAATCTGTGGAAAATAACATGCTGAAATGTCTTCTTTATTTTAGACTTTTTTTTTTTTTGTAAAATGTTTGTAGTTCACCTTAATCATTGCCATATCCCCCAGCTTGGTGCCCTTTAGCTGTGACGGCTTAAATGGTAGGATGATCACAACATTCTTTCATATCCTGCCACAATTGAAAGACAGCATTTAAGTCAGTCTTGTGGGCTTCCATTAAAGGAGACAGCTGAGTGAGAAACGGTATCCATTATTAATTCTGTTAAGTATAATCATTAGTAGAACTTCATTTGTTTGAGTTGCATGATTGTGCTTGTTTAGATTTGTCTCTTTTGTAGGAATAAGGTGCTTTAAACTTTCCCTGCTTTGGGTTGTTCTTAGTAATTTAAATTTGTTCTCCCAGCAAGTTTGTCTTCTATAGCCATGGGCCAGATATTCCAAGTGCCAATGTTTTGAGCTTCTGTGAGAACTGATTATTTGTCGTTATAGCCACATGCAAATATTTCAGAAATGGTTTTTAAAGAGCCCATCTTTTTTTTTCAAAGATAAAGATAGAAAGACAGAATTTTCTGTTTGAAAAGTCAGTAGGCATAATCTGTATCAAGATCAGTGATGGGTTTCAATTTTTTTTACTACCGGTTCTGTGGGTGTGGCTTGGTTGGCGTGGCAGGGGAAGGATACTGTAAAATCTCCATTCCCACCATACTCCAGGGGATGGTTACTGCAAAATCCCCATTTCCTCCTGATCAGCTGGGACTTGAGAGGCAGAGAATAGATGGGGATGGGGCTGGTCAGAATTTTTACTACCAGTTCTCCGAACTACTCAAAATTTCCACTACCGGTTCTCCAGCACTGGTCAGAACTTGCTGAAACCCACCTCTGATCAAGATCTGTCATGAATTCCTTGTTTGTTTCTCTTTGAGGACAAATATGCTGGGGGAACAGTTACTGCTTGGGGTGGGGAAAACAAATGAAGTCAGGGAATCATCCTGATCACTTCTTTGTGGAGAGAGGAAGAAAACTGCCTGCCAGCATTTTTAAAAAGTCAATAAATTTGTTGCCACTGTCCTAAAAAATACGTTGCTGAGTGTCTTCAATGCCTCCAGGTTTCACCACTGCTGCCAGATATAGTGTTGATGCTGTGCTGCAAGTCATCAAACAGCTGATTGGCACTTCAGATATGGAGTCCTTCCTCCTTTAGAGATTATGCAGGCCCTACACTAAACACTGCTGATTGTCAAGTTCTGTTTCTATATTCCAGTGCAGAGGTTCATAGCTATTTGAGAGTTATGTTGTTGTTTGTTAACTTATTTTATGGTCCAATGTATAATTGTTTTTTGGCTCTTTTGATGGTAGTCTATGTACTTGGATTTGTTTTGCTTAATTTCTTTATTTCCATTTATCATTTTATTGAAAGGTTAGATTAAATTCCAGGATTGCCAGGTTAGTATGGTTGACTGATCTTTAAGGGGGCAGTACGAGTACTTAAAATTGAGCAGGTAAAGGTAAAATGTAAACTGTCCTGCAGGCTCATCAGCCACATCTTTCATTTCCCTCTGTATAATGCCAGAATCCAATGTGTGTTATCATTTTGGCAACTTCATAGCTTGTACATGCTTCTGTTCTTACATTAAGTGTATTTGCACAGTATCTTTCAGATATAATCAGCATTATTTTGTGTTCTGTGGTAACTGTTTATTGTTATGAAAAATGTTAGCTTTGAAGGAAATGTTCACCTTTGCATTTTGAAAGAAAAAAAATGTTTGAAGAATCAAGTGCAATTTTAAAAACAGTGTATGATAGTTTGTCTGCAATAATCTTGAATTATATACCATGTAACTACTTGCATTAAGTACTCCAATCATAGGATTAATTAGTTCTGTATTAATCAAGTGCTTGAAAGTAAACTTATTAAAATATTACCATTTAACATTTTAAATAGTACAGAGATGGTTCTTTGGTTTCTAAACATGAAATGTTTAGAATGTGGATGCTGCATTTGCCTTCAGTTTATCTATGATTCTTTAATCTACAGTATAATAGAGTTTGACAGCTCTCTTCATATTTGCAAGGATAGGCTTGTTATGTCATGATGATAATTATTTGCAACAAAGTTGCTGATATTGAATGCATTAAGGCAGTCTTTTTATAAGTTTGTAATTAGCCTCCAAATTTATCTCGTATGCTTCTTCTATAGAGTTACAGTGATATTGGCTGTTATTCTGGGTTGATTGAGAGAGGAGAATAATCTCTTTCAAGAACCTTCATTTAACTATTCTTTGACAATATATCGGCAGTTTACTTATTTTTTTCTTTTGGGGAAGTTTGGTATTTGCTGTGTAATTTCTTCACAACAATTAAATACTATTTAGAAATGAGTGATACATTATAAGGCTGACAAATAATGAATGAATGGGTGATAACTTTGAATTTACTATTTCTCTCAATCCTAGTGACATTGGCATTGAGACTGAAGAAACATAAAATGTGTTGTGTAAGAGTGCTTTTAAAAAGAGTCAAAATACTACTGTGTTTGGAATTTATTTGGAGTTTATATTATATGTTCGTATAGTTATTTTACCAGAATCTTGATGTCCATATGCCAATTGAGGTGGAGCTGATTGCCTGTTAATAAGATGAATAAACAGAGAGGCTGGGCTTGCTTTTGACGTTGCGGTGAGATCGGAAATTAGGAGTGGGTCTCCGTTCTCCTTTGCCGAGTTCTCCCTGTTGGTGGGCTCTGAAAGGAATGAAAGCCGCCCTGTACTGGTGGTGAAGCAAAGAGGTTGTGGAGAGATGCAACTCTCCTGTCTGATCCGGGGTTCTTTTTCCCTTTCAGCCACAGCGAGGAGAAGAGGCAGCCAAAAAATGGCTGCCACGAAGCTGGGACAACTGAGGAACAACGAAGACTGGTATTGGAGCGATCAGTGACTGGAACTGGAGGAGCGGATTCCTTCTTACTTAAAACCTAATCCCAAGGAACAATTTAGAACTATCTGATAAAATTGCTTGTTAAAGCGGTGATTAATTCTGAGAAAAATACCAGACTGGAAGGAAAAGACCTAAAGAGAGAAAAACAATAAATTTATAAAAATACAGAAAATTGGTAACAGGATGGCATTATAAAATGCTGGAATTATATATTTAAAACTTATATTGCTTCTATAATTGAATTACAATTAAAATTATGATCAAAATAACTAAAATTAGATTGATTAGTGGCAACCCTGAAATTTAAGTTGAGAGCACCACCTGCTGATGAAAGGAAAATATGTAAGTCTGGGAATACTTATATGAAGGACTGTGAAAATATTTACTGAATTATATCTAACTACCCCACAACTACTGGAGACTGAAATATGAGAACAAGAAAGTTATTTAATTAAAGTGACACCTGAATGTTATATTAGAAGATTGAACCTGTAAAGGGAAGGTAAAGAGGCTTTTGATAACTTCTGGAACTATTTAAATGGAACTAATTGATTTCCTATGGGATACAAAGACCTGTGATTAGCGTACTTCTTCTTTTTTTTAAAAAAAGGTTTTTTTTACAAACACATCAATGCATGAACAGTGTGGCACCTGGGTATCGTACATTCTAATAATAAAAAACTAATGGCTTTAGTCATAGTTATTACTTTTAATCCAATTTATATATTTCTTATAGTAATACATATTTATATAAAATTGCAATCTACCATTCAATTATTCCAAGTTTTCTCTTATTATTATTATTATATAATATTCCCCTTTTCTCTTATTTTTATCTCTTATTCTAACTACCTAACTTCTAATCATGTCACAGGTACATGTCATGTACCTACAAAAAGGAGAAAGGAAAGAGAGAGGAAAAGCAAAGCAAATCAAAACATCAAAAACAAAAAATCATCTATCCATCATCTCTTCCCTGCTTCAACACTTTAGTTGCTATGCTTTTTTTTTTTACTTGTCTCCCATATTCCTCTCTAAAATCTTTATCTCTTTCTACATCTGCTTCTTGGCTGTTCAGTCTGAATATTTTTCCCACCTCTACCGTCCTCCACTGCCTAGTTTCCAAAATTTCTGCCCATCTCCTTTTCAAAGATACCTTTCCATATCTTCAATTATCTTTTTGACTTTCTTAATATATTTTCCCCCTGATTTAATTCATCAATCACTGTTATTGGCTTTGTTTCCTCCTCTTTGTTTTCTTCTTTTCTTCTCTGATTCTTCATTTCAGTCTTTTCCTCCATTTTTACCGTTAGCTCATCCCTTTCCTGGATGTCTTTATCTTTGCTCATCATCCCGTGTACAACTCTCTGTATTTTCCATTTTTTCCATAATCTCCTTAAATCCTTTCTCCATAGTGTCTTTTGTGTTTTGAAAAAATAACGCCATATCCTTTGATGTTTCACTTGTTTCTTCCTTATAAAGCATCTTATTTTGTTTTTTAAAAAAGAATTCCACTTTTGTACAACAGTCCAAGAGTTATTTATTCAGTCCTTAGGTTGCCCTTCAAAAGGTGAGCTGATCACAGTTCTCATATTCCAAAGGTAAACAGTCAATTCCATCTGAATATTCACAATAGTAACAGGTTATCAGAAGCCTTTCAGTGGTCATTTTAATTAAATAGCTTGCTTATTTTTATATTTAAATCTCCAGTAATCCTGGGGTAGTTGGGAATAATCCAATAATCTAGTAGATATTTTCACAGTCTTTCTCATAAATATTTCCAGGCTTGTAGTTTTTCCTTTTGTCAGCAGGTAGTGCTCTCAACTTAAATTTCAGTATTACCACTCGGCAATTATCACTTTAGTTATAAATCAATTATAAAAGCAGAATACATTTTATAGGTAAAATTCCAGCATTTTAAAATGCCTTCCCAGTACACATCTTCCCAATTTAAGAATATAATTTTCTATATATTTCAAAATTTATTATTTTTCTCTCTTGTGCCTTCCGGTCCGGTATTTCTCAGAATGCTTAGATGCTGCTTAAACAAATAGTTCTGAGCAAATAGTTCCAAATTATTCCTTGGGGTTAAGTTAAGGTTCCAGTCACTGTTCACCTACTTCGCTCCAGCACCAGTCTTAGTTATTATTTTTTGGTTGTCCCAGCTTTGTGGCAGCCATTTTTAGGCTGCCTCTTATTCTTGCTGTGGCTGAGAGGGAAAAAGAAACCCTGGGTCAGACAGGAGAGCTGCGACTCTCCACGACCTCACAGGGCAGCCCACTTTGCTTCACCACTCCTACAGGGCGGCCCACAAACAGGGAGAACTCAACACAGGAAATGTGGAGTCCCATTCCCTGTGTCTGAAAATCACCATTCTGTCAACCGGAAGTCAATTAGTGTACTTCTTGAAGGGAAATTTTAGGACTGAATAAATGGTTCTTGGACTACTGGAAAAAATGGGATTTAAAAACAAGATGCTTCATACAGGAAGAAATGAGTGGAGCTTTGAAGGAGATAGTGTTGATTTTTCAAACCACATCATGGAGAAAGAATTTAAGGAGATTCTGGAAAAATGGAAAATACAGAGAGTTGAAAAGAGAATTGGAGATACAGGAAGAGACTTCCTGGAGACAAACCGGAGATAGAGGTTTGGATAGATACTTTGGAAGAGGGTAGAGATGAGAGAAATACTTAGACTGAATAGTCAAAAAGTAGATGCAGATAAGGGATGTGTGGATCAGTGGCTAAGATACTGAGCTTGTTGAACGAAAGGTCAGCAGTTCAGCAGTTCAAATCCTAAGTTACGCACAACAAGGTGAGCTCCCATTACTTGTCCCAGCTTCTGCCAACCTAGCAGTTTGAAAGCACATAAAAAATGCAAGTAGAAAAATAGGGATCACCTTTGGTGAGAAGATAACAGTGTTCTGTGCGCCTTTGGCATTTAGTCATGACGGCCACATGACCATGGAGACGTCTGCAGACAGCGTCTGTCCCCTAGAGTTAGGAATGACTAGCACATATGTGCGAGGGGAACCTTTACCTAGATGCAGACAGAGATAAAGATCCAAGGGAGGAATATGGGAGGCAAGTCAAAAAAAGCATAGCAACTAAAGTACTGAAGCGGGCAAGAGACAATGGATAGAAAGGAAAGGGTTTCTTCTTTTTTTATGTTTTGGTTTGCTTTTCTTTTTCTCTTTCCCTTCTTTTTTAGAATGGTGGTATGATTAGAAGTTAGGTAGAAATAAGAGAAGGGAGAAACATTTGTACCTTTATATAATGGAATAAAAGTAACAATAAAATGGGAAAACTAGAGATTGAATGATGGTATTTTTATTTTTAAGTATGTTTTAATAATACCTGTATTAGTAGTACCTGTGAGAGGGATCTTGGAGCCCTAGTGGACAACCATTTAGATATGAGCTAGCAGTGTGCAGCTAAAAAGCCAACACAGTTCTGAGCTGCATAAACAGAGGGATAGTATCAAGATCACGTGAAGTATTAATACCACTTTATAATGCCTTGGTAAGGCCACACTTGGAATACTGCATTCAGTTTTGATCGCCACGATGTAAAAAAGATGCTGAGACTCTAGAAAGAGTGCAGAGAAAAGCAACAAAGATGATTAGGGGACTGGAGGCTAAAACATATGAAGAACGGTTGCAGGAACTGGGTATGTCTAGTTTAATGAAAAGAAGGACTAGGGGGAGACATGATAGCTGTGTTCCAATATCTCAGGGGTTGCTACAAAGAAGAGGGAGTCGGGCTGTTCTCCAAAGCACCTGAGGGTAGAACAAGAAGCAATGGGTGGAAACTAATCAAGGAAAGAAGCAACTTAGAACTAAGGAGAAATTTCCTGACAGTTAGAACAATTAGTAAGTGGAACAACTTGCCTGCAGAAGTTGTAAATGCTCCAACACTGGAAATTTTTTTAATATTGTGATTGGCATTGCAATAATATATTGAAACACTGAGTAATTAAATAATGAAAGAATATACTTCAATATAAAATATGTATTACTATCAGAATTAGATTTGATGATTGTAAAGATATGATTAGAATAGAATATAATTTTTTATTGGCCAAGCGTGATTGAACACACAAGGAATTTGTCTTTGGTGGATATGCTGTCAGTGTACATAAAGAAAAATAAAATGCATTCATCAAGAATCATAAGATACAACACTTAGCAATCGTCACAGGTTACTAATAAATTGTACTAGGAAATTGGTATTCGAATTGTGTATTGAAACATTGAATAATGAAATAATAAATGATTGTATCTTAATACAAATAGACATAAAGAATGAAATATGGGAGGTAAGTTAAAAATGAACAGGATTCAAAGCACCAAAGTGGGCGAGAGATGTTGGATAGAAAGAAAATGTCTTTTAATAAAAGGGTGATACGATTAAAAGTTAGAATAGAGATAGAAATAAGAGAAAGGGAGAATATCAATGTATACATTTTTACATAATAAAATAAAAGCAAAAACAAGAAGAAAGCTTAAAAAAAGATGAATAAACTATAATATGTGGGCTAAAATGATACATTTATCAAGGAAAAATTGTATGTAACTAGAACATATGCAGGATCCTTCCCTGGCTGCCTCATTGAAACTAAGTGATAGTGCAGGAGATTTTTTTTTCTCAGTTGAGTATGTCTGGGGAAAGAAATATCAACGTAATTCAAGATATAAATAATTCAATACACTTTTGGTACCAATCAGTTGAAAATAAATTTGTCAGTCAGCGTCTTGAAAGTTACATTTTTTTTCCTTTGTTAGCAATTTCAGTTCACATTATTTACATAAAAACATATCCAATAATGTACACTTGAATAACATCTTTTGCAGTATCTAGTGTACCTGAGTTTTTGTTAATAATGAAACAAATGTTCCATCTGCTTAATAAAATATTTATCATGCATTCACAGTCAATGAAAACTATATTCAAATTATTATCCGATAAGTATGTAAATTTCTATGGACAGCTATGTAAGGCTAGTATCGATGATAGATGATATAATTTTTTATATTGTAGAATAAGATTTTAAATTATAGTCTAAATGCGAACATTTATCTATTGAAGAATGAAAAATGAATTCACATTGAAATGTTTTAACAAAACATTACTTATTTCCTAAATTAAATTCACACAAAAAGTCTTTCCAAATATATTCCACTATAGAACAAAAGTTTCAATTGGGTCTGACCTTAGCTTTGAGCAACCTGGTGGCCCTCAACTCTCTGCATCCACATTGATGCTGAATTTAGTGCAGACCCTCATCTGGCAGAGCACAGAACTCCTGAGCTCATCCAATCTACAGTACTCAGCTGCCAAACTAACTGGATTATAGGTTCATATCATCATGCCTGAAACTCTAATCAGGCACTAAAGCATTAAGTAAGTTTTCAGCTTCAGTACTATGAAAGGCTCACTAGATACCATCTGATGCTTTAAAAACAAGCCAGCTGGAAACTTTCTAAAATACTTTTTATTGGTTTTAAAATACCGTAATAACAGAAAAAGAAAAAACGAAAGAAACAAAGTACAAATTACAAAGTACATTATGAAAGTACAAAATTAGTGCTTAAAAATAAGCAAAATGCAACAAAAAATAAAATAAAA